>NC_041388.1:690261042-690314880 GCF_002162155.2 Triticum dicoccoides
GGGGTTCCGGTAACCTCCCGGTACTCCGGTAAAATCCCGATTTCACCCGGAACACTTCCGATGTCCAAATATAGGCTTCCAATATATCAATCTTTATGTCTCGACTATTTCGAGACTCCTTGTCATGTCCGTGATCACATCCGGGACTCCGAACTAACTTCGGTACATCAAAATGCATAAACTCATAATAACTGTCATCGTAACGTTAAGCGTGCGGACCCTACGGTTCGAGAATAATGTAGACATCACTGAGACACATCTCCGGTCAATAACCAATAGCGGGACCTGGATGCCCATATTGGCTCCTACATATTCAACGAAGATCTTTATCGGTTAGACCGCATAACAACGTACGTTGTTCCCTTTGTCATCGGTATGTTACTTGCCCGAGATTCGATCGTCGGTATCCAATACCTAGTTCAATCTCATTACCGGCAAGTCTCTTTACTCATTCCGTAATACATCATCCCGCAACTAACTCATTAGTTGCAATGCTTGCAAGGCTTATGTGATGTGCATTACCGAGAGGGCCCAGAGATACCTCTCCGACAATCGGAGTGACAAATCCTAATCTCGAAATACGCCAACCCAACATGTACCTTTGGAGACACCTGTAGAGCACCTTTATAATCACCCATTTACGTTGTGACGTTTGGTAGCACACAAAGTGTTCCTCCGACATACGGGAGTTGCATAATCTCATAGTCATAGGAACATGTATAAGTCATGAAGAAAGCAATAGCAACATACTAAATGATCGGGTGCTAAGCTAATGGAATGGGTCATGTCAATCAGATCATTCACCTAATGATGTGATCCCGTTAATCAAATAACAACTCTTTGTCCATGGTTAGGAAACATAACCATCTTTGATTAACGAGCTAGTCAAGTAGAGGCATACTAGTGACACTCTGTTTGTCTATGTATTCACACATGTATTATGTTTCCGGTTAATACAATTCTAGCATGAATAATAAACATTTATCATGAAATAAGGAAATAAATAATAACTTTATTATTGCCTCTAGGGCATATTTCCTTCACTTTCTTCATAACTTGTACATGTTCCTATGACTATGAGATTATGCAACTCCCATTTGCCGGAGGAACACTTTGTGTGCTACCAAACATCACAACGTAGCTGGGTGATTATAAAGGAGCTCTACAGGTGTCTCCAAAGGTACATGTTGGGTTGGCGTATTTCGAGATTAGGATTTGTCACTCCGATTGTCGGAGAGGTACCTCTGGGCCCTCTCGGTAATGCACATCACATAAGCCTTGCAAGCATTACAACTAATGAGTTAGTTGCAACATGATGTATTACGAAACGAGTAAAGAGACTTACCGGTAACAAGATTGAACTAGGTATTGAGATACCGACGATCGAATCTCGGGCAAGTAACATACCGATGACAAAGGGAACAACGTATGTTGTTATGCGGTCTGACCGATAAAGATCTTCGTAGAATATGTGGGAGCCAATATGAGCATCCAGGTTCCGCTATTGGTTATTGACCGGAGACGTGTCTCGGTCATGTCTACATTTTTCTCGAACCCGTAGGGTACGCACGCTTAAGGTTTTGATGAGAGTTATATTATGAGTTTATGCATTTTGATGTACCGAAGTTTGTTCGGAGTCCGGATGTGATCACGGACACGACGAGGAGTCTCGAAATGGTCGAGACATAAAGATTGATATATTGGAAGCCTATATTTGGATATCGAAAGTGTTCCGGGTGAAATCGGGATTTTACCGGAGTACCGGGAGGTTACCGGAACCCCCCGGGAGGTATATGGGCCTTAGTGGGCTTTAGTGGAAGAGAGGAGAGGTGGCCAGGGCGCCGCCCCCCTTCCTTCTCTCTCTCCTCTTTCCCCTCCCGAATCCTATTCCAACTAGGAAAGGGGGGGGGGGATCCTACTCCCGGTGGGAGTAGGACTCCTCCTGGCGCGCCCTCCTCCTGGCCGGCCACACCTTCCCCTGCTCCTTTATATACGGGGGCAGGGGGCACCCCTAGACACACAAGTTGATCCACGTGATCATATTCTTAGCCGTGTGCGGTGCCCCCTTCCACCATAATCCTCCATAATATTGTAGCGGTCCTTAGGCGAAGCCCTGCGATGGTAGTACATCAAGATCGTCACCACACCGTCGTGCTGACGGAACTCTTCCCCGACACTTTGCTGGATCGGAGTCCGGGGATCTTCATCGAGCTAAACGTGTGCTAGAACTCGGAGGTGCCATAGTTTCGGTGCTTGATCGGTCGGGCCGTGAAGACGTACAACTACATCAACCGCGTTGTGCTAACGCTTCCGCTGTCGGTCTACAAGGGTACGTAGATCACACTCTCCCCTCTCGTTGCTATGCATCACCATGATCTTGCGTGTGCGTAGGAATTTTTTTGAAATTACTACGTTCCCCAAAAGTGGTATCAGAGCCTAGGTTTTATGTGTTTATGTTATATGCACGAGTAGAACACCAGTGAGTTGTGGGCGATATAAGTCATACTGCTTACCAGCATGTCATACTTTGGTTCGGCGATATTGTTGGACGAAGCGGCCCGGACCGACATTACGCGTACGCTTACGCGAGACCGGTTCTCCCGACGTGCTTTGCAAAAAGGTGGCTAGCGGGTGACAGTTTCTCCAACTTTAGTTGAACCGAGTGTGGCTACACCCGGTCCTTGCGAAGGTTAAAACAACACCAACTTGACAAACTATCGTTGTGGTTTTGATGCGTAGGTAAGATTGGTTCTTGCTTAAGCCCGTAGCAGCCACGTAAAACTTGCAACAACAAAGTAGAGGACGTCTAACTTGTTTTTGCAGGGCATGTTGTGATGTGATATGGTCAAGACATGATGCTAAATTTTATTGTATGAGATGATCATGTTTTGTAACCGAGTTATCGGCAACTGGTAGGAGCCATATGGTTGTCGCTTTATTGTATGCAATGCAATCATGCTGTAATGCTTTACTTTATCACTAAGCGGTAGCGATAGTCGTGGAAGCATAAGATTGGCAAGACGACAACGATGCTACGATGGAGATCAAGGTGTCGCGCCGGTGACGATGGTGATCACGACGGTGCTTCGAAGATGGAGATCACAAGCACAAGATGATGATGGCCATATCATATCACTTATATTGATTGCATGTGATGTTTATCTTTTATGCATCTTATCTTGCTTTGATTGACAGTAGCATTATAAGATGATCTCTCACTAATTATCAAGAAGTGTTCTCCCTGAGTATGCACCGTTGTGAAAGTTCTTCGTGCTGAGACACCACGTGATGATCGGGTGTGATAGGCTCTACATTCAAATACAACGGGTGCAAAACAGTTGCACACGTGGAATACTCAGGTTATACTTGACGAGCCAAGCATATACAGATATGGCCTCGGAACACGGAGACCGAAAGGTCGAGCGTGAATCATATAGTAGATATGATCAACATAGTGATGTTCACCAATGAAACTACTCCATCTCACGTGATGATCGGACATGGTTTAGTTGATTTGGATCACGTAATCACTTAGAGGATTAGAGGGATGTCTATCTAAGTGGGAGTTCTTTAAGTAATATGATTAATTGAACCTAAATTTATCATGAAACTTAGTACCTGATAGTATCTTGCTTGTTTATGTTTGATTGTAGATAGACGGCCCGTGCTGTTGTTCCGTTGAATTTTAATGCGTTTCTTGAGAAAGCAAAGTTGAAAGATGATGATAGCAATTACACGGACTGGGTCCGTAACTTGAGGATTATCCTCATTGCTGCACAGAAGAATTACATCCTGGAAGCAACGCTGGGTGCCAGGCCTGCTGCTGGAGCAACACCAGATATTATGAACGTCTGGCAGAGCAAAGCTGATGACTACTCGATAGTTCAGTGTGCCATGCTTTACGGCTTAGAATCGGGACTTCAACGACGTTTTGAACGTCATGGAGCATATGAGATGTTCCAGGAGTTGAAGTTAATATTTCAAGAAAATGCCCGGATTGAGAGATATGAAGTCTCCAACAAGTTCTATAGCTGCAAGATGGAGGAGAACAGTTCTGTCAGTGAGCATATACTCAAAATGTCTGGGTATACTAATCACTTGATTCAATTGGGAGTTAATCTTCCAGATGATTGCGTCATTGACAGAATTCTCCAATCACTGCCACCAAGCTACAAGAGCTTCGTGATGAACTATAATATGCAAGGGATGAATATGACTATTCCCGAGCTCTTCGCAATGCTGAAAGCTGCGGAGGTAGAAATCAAGAAGGAGCATCAAGTGTTGATGGTCAACAAGACCACTAGTTTCAAGAAAAAGGGCAAAGGGAAGAAGAAGGGAACTTCAAAAAGAACAGCAAGCAAGTTGCTACTCAAGAGAAGAAACCCAAACCTGGACGTAAGCCTGAAACTGAGTGCTTCTACTGCAAGCAGACTGGTCACTGGAAGTGGAACTGCCCCAAGTATTTGGCGGATAAGAAGGATGGCAAGGTGAACAAAGATATATGTGATATACATGTTATTGATGTGTACCTTACTAATGCTCGCAGTAGCACCTGTGTATTTGATACTGGTTCTGTTGCTAATATTTGCAACTCGAAATAGGGACTACGGATTAAGCGAAGATTGGCTAAGGACGAGGTGACGATGCGCGTGGGAAATGGTTCCAAAGTCGATGTGATCGCAGTCGGCACGCTACCTCTACATCTACCTTCGGGATTAGTATTAGACCTAAATAATTGTTATTTGGTGCTAGCGTTAAGCATGAACATTATATCTGGATCTTGTTTGATGCGAGACGGTTATTCATTTAAATCAGAGAATAATGGTTGTTCTATTTACATGAGTAATATCTTTTATGGTCATGCACCCTTAAAGAGTGGTCTATTCTTATTAAATCTCGATAGTAGTGACACACATATTCATAGTGTTGAAACCAAAAGATGCAGAGTTGATAATGATAGTGCAACTTATTTGTGGCACTGCCGTTTGGGTCATATTGGTATAAAGCGCATGAAGAAACTCCATACTGATGGGCTTTTGGAACCACTTGATTATGAATCACTTGGTACTTGCGAACCGTGCCTTATGGGTAAGATGACAAAAACACCGTTCTCTGGTACTATGGAGAGAGCAACAGATTTATTGGAAATCATAGATACAGATGTATGTGGTCCGATGAATGTTGAGGCTCGTGGCGGATATCGTTATTTTCTCACCTTCACAGATGACTTAAGCAGATATGGGTATATCTACTTAATGAAACATAAGTCTGAAACATTTGAAAAGTTCAAACAATTTCAGAGTGAAGTTGAAAATCATCGTAACAAGAAAATAAAATTCCTACGATCTGATCATGGAGGAGAATATTTGAGTTACGAGTTTGGTGTACATTTAAAACAATGTGGAATAGTTTCGCAACTCACGCCACCCGGAACACCACAGCGTAATGGTGTGTCCGAACGTCGTAATCGTGCTTTACTAGATATGGTGCGATCTATACTGATTTACCGCTATCGTTTTGGGGATATGCTCTAGAGACGGCCGCATTCACGTTAAATAGGGCACCATCAAAATCCGTTGAGACGACGCCATATGAACTGTGGTTTGGCAAGAAACCAAAGTTGTCGTTTCTGAAAGTTTGGGGCTGCGATGCTTATGTGAAAAAACTTCAACCTGATAAGCTCGAACCCAATCGGAGAAATGTGTCTTCATAGGATATCCAAAGGAAACTATTGGATACACCTTCTATCACAGATCCGAAGGCAATACTTTTGTTGCTAAATTCGGAAACTTTCTAGAGAAGGAATTTCTCTCGAAAGAAGTGAGTGGGAGGAAAGTAGAACTTGACGAGGTAACTGTACCTGCTCCCTTATTGGAAAGTAGTACATCAAAGAAACCAGTTTCTCTGACACCTACACCAATTAGTGAGGAAGCTAATGATAATGATCATGAAACTTCAGAACAAGATACTACTGAACCTCGTAGATCAACCAGAGTAAGATCCGCGCCAGAGTGGTACGGTAATCCTGTTCTGGGAGTCATGCTACTAGATCATGATGAACCTACGAACTATGAAGCAGCGATGGTGAGCCCAGATTCCGCAAAATGGCTTGAAGCCATGAAATCTGAGATGGGATCCATGTATGAGAACAAAGTATGGACTTTGGTTGACTTGCCCAATGATCGGCAAGCAATTGAGAATAAATGGATCTTCAAGAAGAAGACTGATGCTGACGGTAATATTACTGTCTACAAAGCTCGACTTGTCGCAAAAGGTTTTCGGCAAGTTCAAGGGATTGACTACGATGAGACCTTCTCACCCGTAGCGATGCTTAAGTCTGTCCGAATCATGCTAGCAATTGCCGCATTTTATGATTATGAAATTTGGCAAATGGATGTCAAAACTGCATTCCTGAATGGATTTCTGCAAGAAGAGTTGTATATGATGCAGCCGGAAGGTTTTGTCGATCCAAAGGGAGCTAACAAAGTGTGCAAGCTCCAGCAATCCATTTATGGACTGGTGCAAGCCTCTCGGAGTTGGAATAAACGCTTTGATAGTGTGATCAAAGCATTTGGTTTTGTACAGACTTTTGGAGAAGCCTGTATTTACAAGAAAGTGAGTGGGAGCTCTGTAGCATTTCTGATATTATATGTAGATGACATATTGCTAATCAGAAATGATATAGAATTTCTGGATAGCATAAAAGGATACTTGAATAAGAGTTTTTCAATGAAAGACCTCGGTGAAGCTGCTTACATATTGGGCATTAAGATCTATAGAGATAGATCAAGACGCTTAATTGGACTTTCACAAAGCACATACCTTGACAAAGTTTTGAAGAAGTTCAAAATGGATCAAGCAAAGAAAGGATTCTTGCCTGTGTTACAAGGTGTGAAATTGAGTAGGACTCAATCCCCGACCAATGCAAAAGATAGAGAGAAAATGAAAGATGTTCCCTATGCTTCAGCCATAGGCTCTATCATGTATGCAATGCTGTGTACCAGACCTGATGTGTGTCTTGCTATAAGTCTAGCAGGGAGGTACCAAAGTAATCCAGGAGTGGATCACTGGACAGCGGTCAAGAACATCCTGAAATACCTGAAAAGGACTAAGGATATGTTTCTCATATATGGAGGTGACAAAGAGCTCATCGTAAATGGTTACGTTGATGCAAGCTTTGACACTGATCCGGACGATTCTAAATCACAAACCGGATACGTGTTTACATTAAACGGTGGAGCTGTCAGTTGGTGCAGTTCTAAACAAAGCGTTGTGGCGGGATCTACATGTGAAGCGGAGTACATAGCTGCTTCGGAGGCAGCAAACGAAGGAGTCTGGATGAAGGAGTTCATATCCGATCTAGGTGTCATACCTAGTGCATCGGGTCCAATGAAAATCTTTTGTGACAATACTGGTGCAATTGCCTTGGCAAAGGAATCCAGATTTCACAAGAGAACCAAGCACATCAAGAGATGCTTCAATTCCATCCGGGATCTAGTCCAGGTGGGAGACATAGAGATTTGCAAGATACATACGTATCTGAATATAGCAGACCCGTTGACTAAGCCTCTTCCACGAGCAAAACATGATCAACACCAAAGCTCCATGGGTGTTAGAATCATTACTGTGTAATCTAGATTATTGACTCTAGTGCAAGTGGGAGACTGAAGGAAATATGCCCTAGAGGCAATAATAGTGTTATTATTTTATTTCCTCATATCATGATAAATGTTTATTATTCATGCTAGAATTGTATTATCCGGAAACATAATACTTGTGTGAATACATAGACAAACCAAACGTCACTAGTATGCCTCTACTTGACTAGCTCATTAATCGAAGATGGTTATGTTTCCTAACCATAGACATGTGTTGTCATTTGATTAATGGGATCACATCATTAGGAGAATGATGTGATTGACATGACCCATTCCATTAGCTTAGCACCCGATCGTTTAATATGTTGCTATTGCTTTCTTCATGACTTATACATGTTCCTATTACTATGAGATTATGCAACTCCCGTTTGCCGGAGGAACACTTTGTGTGCTACCAAACATCACAATGTAACTGGGTGATTATAAAGGAGCTCTACAGGTGTCTCCAAAGGTACATGTTGGGTTAGCGTATTTCGAGATTAGGATTTGTCACTCCGATTATCGGAGAGGTACCTCTGGGCCCTCTCGGTAATGCACATCACATAAGCCTTGCAAGCATTACAACTAATGAGTTAGTTGCAAGATGATGTATTATGAAGAGAGTAAAGAGACTTGCCGGTAACGAGATTGAACTAGGTATTGAGATACCGACGATCGAATCTCGGGCAAGTAACATACCGATGACAAAGGGAACAACGTATGTTGTTATGCGGTTTGACCGATAAAGATCTTCGTAGAATATGTGGGAGCCAATATGAGCATCCAGGTTCCGCTATTGGTTATTGACCGGAGACGTGTCTCGGTCATGTCTACATTGTTCTCGAACCCGTAGGGTACGCACGCTTAAGGTTTTGATGAGAGTTATATTATGAGTTTATGCATTTTGATGTACCGAAGTTTGTTCGGAGTCCGGATGTGATCACGGACATGACGAGGAGTCTCGAAATGGTCGAGACATAAATATTGATATATTGGAAGCCTATATTTGGATATCGGAAGTGTTCCGGGTGAAATCGGGATTTTACCAGAGTACCGGGAGGTTACCGGAACCCCCCGGGAGGTATATGGGCCTTAGTGGGCTTTAGTGAAAGAGAGGAGAGGTGGCCAGGGCTGGGCCGCCCGCCCCTCCCCCTAGTCCGAATAGGACAAGGAGAGGGGGGCGGCGCCCCCCTTCCTTCTCTCTCTCCTCTTTCCCCTCCCGAATCCTATTCCAACTAGGATAGGGGGGAATCCTACTCCCGGTGGGAGTAGGACTCCTCCTGGCGCGCCCTCCTCCTGGCCGGCCGCACCTTCCCCTACTCCTTTATATACGGGGGCAGGGGGCACCCCTAGACACACAAGTTGATCCATGTGATCATATTCTTAGCCGTGTGCGGTGCCTCCTTCCACCATAATCCTCGATAATGTTGTAGCGGTGCTTAGGCGAAGCCCTGCGACGGTAGTACATCAAGATCGTCACCACGCCGCCGTGCTGACGGAACTCTTCCCCGACACTTTGCTGGATCGGAGTCCGGGGATCGTCATCGAGCTGAACGTGTGCTAGAACTCGGAGGTGCCGTAGTTTCGGTGCTTGATCGGTCGGGCCGTGAAGACGTACGACTACATCAACCGCGTTGTGCTAACGCTTCCGCTGTCGGTCTACAAGGGTACGTAGATCACACTCTCCCCTCTCGTTGCTATGCATCACCATGATCTTGCGTGTGCGTAGGAATTTTTTTGAAATTACTATGTTCCCCAAAACTTGCCACTCCTTGTTCCATAATCCATCAAATTTTTACCCAAAACTTGAAAACTTCACAACACAAAACTCAAAGTAGAAAATCTCGTGAGCTCCGTTAGTGAAAGAAAACAAAAGACCACTTCAAGGTACTGTAATGAAATCATTCTTTATTTATATTGGTGTTAAACCTACTGTATTCCAACTTCTCTATGGTTTATAAACTATTTTACAAGCCATAGATTCATCAAAATAAGCAAACAACACACGAAAAACAGAATCTGTCAAAAACAGAACAGTCTGTAGTAATCTGTAGCTAGCACAAGATCTGGAACCCCAAAAATTATAAAATAAATTACTGGACGTGAGGAATTTGTCTATTAATCATCTGCAAAAATAATTAACTAAATAGCACTTTCCAAATAAAAATGGCAGCAGTTCTCGTGAGCGCTAAAGTTTCTGTTTTTTACTGCAAGTGTAACAAGACTTTCCCCAAGTCTTCCCAACGGTTCTACTTGGAACAAACACTAATTAAACACACAAAAACACAACCAAAACAGAGGCTAGATAAATTATTTATTACTAAACAGGAGAAAAAAACAAGGAATAAAAATAAAATTGGGGTGCCTCCCAACAAGCGCTATCGTTTAACGCCCCTAGCTAGGCATAACAAACACAGATAGATCTAGGTATTGCCATAGTAATAATATAGATCATTAAAACTCATTTCATATTCTATACGTTCGGCGGCAAGTTTTCTATGGCAAGCAAAAGTAATCAAAAGGGCTAAATTTAATGGGGCAAAAGTCCCCAAGATCAACCTTAGGAGGTATAGGTTCCTCCTTTGGTCCTTCGTATTGCACAACCAATTCATCATTGTAAGCATTCTTTTGACAGAACTTTGTGAGCCTATATTCAAGAGAATATCCTAGTTCATTATTTCGAATAGCCAAATCATCATTAAGTTCAGAAATTCTATCAACTAAAACATTGGTAGGAACCCTTTTTCTAAGATTTTCATTGAAAGCAACATCTCTAGAGATTGAAAACACATTATTTCTTCTTGGTCAAAGAGGATGGCCTCTATGGGAGGACGACAAGCGTCCACCCTATAATGCGCAAAGCTTTCTTTGCCTTCTTTTATTATGAATCTAAACTCATGAGCCAAAAAGATAGTAGCGACACGCTTAACAGAAGAATGTTCGATATTAGAAAATTCTAGGAAAATCCTTTGTATGCAAGGGTGCATGTGCGTGAATTGTCTTTCAAGTTCAACTACAAGCATGGCAATAGCGTCCGCAAGACTACTAGTTCTATGAAGGATGGAACTACCCATAGAAGGTAAAGCACCGACACAAGTAAAGAAATCTTGAATAACTCCTTTTCCAATAATATTACCACTACCAACACGGAATTTTTTTGTATGTAAGATGGGTGGTTCTTTAGCAGGAGCATCAAATTTTTTCAAGATATTATTATTGTCCATATCGACAATAATTTCCCCAATTTCAGACATAGAGGCAGAAGGTAAGGGACTAGCCATAACGACAAGCAAACGAACTAACGCACAAGCAAACAAAAAGCAAGCGGACAAAAAGAGGCAAATAGAGAAAGAGAGGGAGGATAAAGAGAGAGAGGGAGAATAAAACGGCAAGGGTGAAGTGGGGGAGAGGAAAACGAGAGGCAAATGGCAAATAATGTAATGCGGGAGATAAGGGTATGTGATGGGTACTTGGTATATTGACTTTTGCGTAGACCTTCCCGGCAACAGCGCCAGAAATCCTTCTTGCAACCTCTTGAGCACTGCGTTGGTTTTCCCCGAAGAGGAAGGGATTATGCAGCAAAGTAGCGTAAGTATTTCCCTCAGTTTTTGAGAACCAAGGTATCAATCCAGTAGGAGGCTACGCGCCAGTCCCTCGTACCTGCACAAAACAAATAAATCCTCACAACCAACGCGATAAGGGGTTGTCAATCCCTACACGACCACTTACAAGACTGAGATCCGATAGATATAATAAGATATTATTTTTGGTATTTTTATGATAAAGATGCAAAGTAAAATAAAAGCAAAGTAAAAGCAAATGAAATAACTAAGTATTGAAAGATTAATATGATGAAGATAGACCCGGGGGCCATAGGTTTCACTAATGGCTTCTCTCGAGAGCATAAGTATTCTACAGTGGGTGAACAAATTACTGTTGAGCAATCTTATATCTTATATTTACTAATCGGAGGCACCATACGAAGCTCCATGTTAATCCTCAAAAACTAAGTAAACTAGCCGTCTGATCTATGAATTAATTAGCTTACGCCGTGGGATGCAATGCCTCAAGAGTCCTCATCCAATGTCCCACCTAAACGTATCTTTATAGAGAAAAAAACCCTCTGGGAGTCTGTTTCCTCACGTCATAGAGAAAAAAAAAACTCCGGGAGTCTCTTTCCTCACGTCATACAACCCCTCCAACGCACCACTTCAATAAAAAAAAAGCTCACCATCCTAGCGCTGCTCCTCCTTCGGCGTGCGAACCCTCCGCTGCTCCTCCTCATCCCATCCTGCAGAGTGGAGGAACTATGGCAGGTGATGGCGCCATGGTTTACCTACCATACACTAGAGTTCTTCGCCGACCACTACTATCATCAAATAGCAGGCAAGCCATATCCATGAATCTGTGATCTCTACAGCCTGTTTAATCAATCACAAAACTTCCCCTCTCCATATAAATCTGATTTTAGTCCCTAACATACAATCAAGAAAACATATTATTGTTGATTTTGATCTATCAGCATAGTTCGAGACTAGATCATGAACTCTTGGGAATGAGGGGACCCAGCGGGGGTGGTCTGCATCTTCTCCAGCTGAAGCACGCAACTAGGTTTCATCCTTTGAATCTCCCTACTTTCCAAGTTCTGAACATGCATCAGTCCAATGTATTCAGTTGATGTAGCTGATCAATCTCCATGCCGGAATCAGCTTCAATGTTACATCCAAACTGGATCTAATTGTGTAAAAGGTATGATCCACTCTATCCTTTTCAGGTCTCTCAAATCCCCTTCCTCAATAACCTTTGGATCTCCTTAGCTTCCAAGTTCTGCCCAGGCTGTAGTCTGGCATATATATGTAGTAAGGACAGATCAGGCAGCAGCTGCCGTCAGCCGTCCATGAGGCTGACAAGCAAAGGAGCTATTGTGTACCAATGGCGTTCAAAAAACTGCAAGAGATACACAACACTGCTCCTGTCCTATGAAAGACCACTAACTTTTTTGCCAAATCCATCTCACAATTTTGTCTTCTATCTACATGATTTTATACATATACAGAACTGAAAGTGCCATGCTGCTAGAGGGACTAGAATTGTTGGGAACAATTTTGCAGCTGTACAGAATTTTAATAATTTGTAGGCATCTTCCTAAGTAATACTAATTAACTGCTATTTCATATGACAACTATGTTTTCTACGTACACAATTTTATTTACAAATCATCCGTTCAAATTCAGTTTTTGTTATTTATAGCTGTTGTTGATTAAATACATAGTATTACATAGTGAGTTGTTTTCCACACAAAGATTATGAACTCTTTCATGTGTATACAGAAAAGAAACACCTCCCTTCAAGATTCGTTGCTTCCTCAAGAGAACCCTAGCGTTGTACTTCTTCATGTTGTCCTGAATTTTAGAGTTCCGTCCATAGATGTCTTTAAAACAGACGTACACCATAGACTGTCTGGCCATGGGATTGCAACTCTCCCATCGTGTGCATGCACTGCAGTTCCAGACGCAGACGATGGAGTGGCTGAAGTTAATGACGGGGATGTACAACAGGAGGACTGCATGCCGCTACTCCACCACTCCGGCCTCAGAAGCCGGCGTGCGGAGGGACGTGATGAGAGACCGCACTCCAGAATCGTGCACGGGCGTTCGGTGGACAAGGCGCCGTCCAGCATGCGGACGTCTGCCAGCCATGCCTGGAAGGACGAGACCACGGGGTGCATGCCGGCCTTGGCCTCGGATGATCTCCCTCGCCCAGACAACAATAGCGCTGGTGGCCATTACCACCGATCCCTGTCTCCACGACCTATAATCTGCTTATGAACGCACATACATGCCATGTAATCTACTGATGAACGCACACACAGCTACGTGAACACATAATCCTAGCACCTACATAATCCATGGTACGACTTCTTCAATTAGCTTTGTCCTCCACCACTAGCTCTTTTTCTTATTCTACAAAAAGTTCTTAATAGGAACACAATAGATCTGAATGAGATATCACCTTAGTTCGAAAAAACTTCTCTGAATTTAATATTTTTTATGTGAGACATTGATATATAGGACAGTATATGACATGACTGGTATTTCAAACTTCTAGAGCCTTTGTATGGCCAAGGAAAATTGACAATATGTTCCTCCTTTCTGACCGTTGCAAATGGTCTTTCCTTTAGAAAATGTTTAAGCTTTGGAAGTATTACCATAAATTGGATTGCCAGCTCCATGGGAACGAGTTCTAACCAAGTAGAAACAATGTCAATTCATTAATTTCTAAGAATCATCATCCATATCATACGGGAAGAGTACAAGTTTGTGTTTTTATGTTAAGGTTTAATCGATTCAGACATCGGGTTGAGCTGTTCATATTACTTTTATGGCTATAGCTGATTAATATCAGATGTCATGCATTTTTTAGGGCTAAATCAATTTGATTGTCATCTGAGCAAAGGTAGTTCTTATTTTCTAATGCCAATTTGTAGACAGGGTTGCAATTTCTGATTCATAACTTCTGCCTAAGTATGTAGATATGTACGTATGCCTTGAGGGTTGGTTGAACTTTTGGTGTTGTTTGCAATCAGCAACAGATACTTAGATTTCCCAATCTGTTATTAATTGGATTTTAATTTGTTCTTCCTAGAGCTGACGTGTGACTGTTTCATAGGAAAGAAGCCTCGAGAGTACACATGATTGACAGGATCCTTGATTGTGGGTATTGGCTCTAAGAACATAAACAAGTTCAGTTATTTGACTAATGTGATCCATACAGTATGTGCCAAAGGACTTTTGCTATTTTTTGGAATTTACAAAGGAATGTTGACTCTTTATTTTGGGAATAAATAGGTTCATACAAAAAATATCATAGTTTTAAGTAGCCAGGCTATAGCCTATAGCCTCACTATAGCTGTTGAGCATGTTGCCACTAAATGATTTCATGTACAATTTACAGCTATAACTGTTTTTAAGGGTTGCCGCTATATGCCATAGCCCGCTATTTAAAACATTGAAAACTGTTCAAAGAAATTTGGCCAACATGCTTATGTGTTATTACAGATGAATAGGTAGGTTGTGTGCATCCTGCTGGTGTAAACGTCATATAGCAATACATTATTCCTGTAAAACAAAGACGTATACGACACTTTCAGGTTTGTACTTTCAGGTCATTAGTGGTCGCTACTTGGGGGCTACACAGACAAGAGGATTCATATATACGTAAACAATGAGTTCGTTGGTTTATATTCAACCATGTAATGCGTTATTTTTTATGAGTAATATTTTCTCAATTGTTTTTTCAAATAACTATACTTTGTTCAATCTTTGAATTTATAGTTCCATATCTACAATGAAATTTGAACTTCAAGTTAATTAAAACATGTTTGTACATGAGTAAAACTCATATACTTCGGTTCTCCATTCAAGGTGTAACAACTACTAACTTATCCTTACTTTTTGTAACAGTACTCATAAATCCCTCGGTTGTAATAGGATCTGCATCTTATCTTATATATATTTATTAATTGGAGGCACCTTTTGGTCTCACATTAATCCTCATGAGAAAGAAACAGTAATCCATCATATATACTTAAGAAATGTTATGAGCCCTTGGCCGAAGTGAAACAATTCCAATCTCTGAAGTCCGTGTCAAGAGCAGACGGTTAAATAATCATGTATGTTTGGTTCATGCACCTCCCAGAGCAGTTTCTTTTATTTTTCTGCATGCAATTTTTTTCTATATTATGATCTCTTCTATTCGCCTAATTGTGTTCAAGTGTCAAGTCCAAAGTAACGCCCTTATACAAAATGTAAAAAAATCTCTACATTAACCTTGACAGCATGAATCTAGAATATTCATGGTTAAGAAAAGACCTTAAAATCCATTTGTCCTATAACATGGCATGATAGAACACCGTGCATGGATCCACATTTAAAAAGCCTTTCAAAATCAAGCAAGATTAAATGCCCTTCTTTGTTCCCTGTAGTGCACTTACGGATATGAATGTTGCAATTCAATATTAATTACCATTAGAAGTATACCACATATGCTATAACAGATCATTTCATTTCGGTGTTGTTTATGAGTAAATATGCATTTGAAGCTATTTTTTCATGGGTAAACTGCCTTCTAACCCTTATAAAGGTTGCATGCCCAATTTTCAAATCCTTGATAATCTATATGTCTATTATTTTCTAAAAGGAACTTATGTAAACTTTCTCAAGCAAAAATATTTGAAGTGCTAGCCCGTGCGGGTGCACGGGTTGATGACTAGTTGACATAATTGAGCATAGTTATGCGAATATCTAGGTATGATCATGTATATAGGCATCACGTCCGAGACAAGTAGACCGACTCCTGCCTGCATCTACTACTATTACTCCACTCATCGACCGCTATTCAGCACGCATCTAGAGTATTAAGTTAATGAAAACAGAGTAACACCTTAAGTAAGATGACATGATGTAGAGGGATAAACTCATGCAATATGATGAAAACCCCATCTTGTTATCTCGATGGCAACAATACAATACGTGCCTTGCTGCCCCTACTGTCACTGGGAAAGGACACCGCAAGATTGAACCCAAAGCTAAGCACTTCTCCCATTGCAAGAAAGATCAATATAGTAGGCCAAACCAAACTGATAATTCAAAGAGACTTGCAAAGATAACCAATCATACATAAAAGAATTCAGAGAAGATTCAAATATTGTTCATAGATAGACTTGATCATAAACCCACAATTCATCGGTATCAACAAACACACCGCAAAAATAAGATTACATCGAATAGTTCTCCACAAGAGAGGGGGAGAACATTGTATTGAGATCCAAAAAGAAAGAAGAAGCCATCTAGCTACTAACTATGGACCCGTAGGTCTGAGGTGAACTACTCACACTTTATCGGAGGGGCTATGGTGTTGATGTAGAAGCCCTCCGTGATCGATGCCCCCTCCGGCGGAGCTCCGGAACAGACCCCAAGATGGGATCTCGTGGATACAAAAAGTTACGGCAGTGGAATTAGGGTTTTGGCTCCGTATCTGATCGTTTGGGGGTACGTAGGTATATATAGGAGGAATGAGTACGTCGGTGGAGCAATAGGGGGCCCACAAGGGTGGAGGGCGCGCCTGGGGGGGGGGGAGGCGCGCCCCCTACCTCGTGGCCTCCTCTTTTGTGTCTTGACGTAGGGTCCAAGTCTACTGGGTCTTGTTCGTTGAGAAAATCACGTTCCCGAAGGTTTCATCCCTTTGGACTCCGTTTGATATTCCTTTTCTTTGAAACCCTAAAACAGGCAAAAAACAGCAATTCTGGGCAGGGCCTCCGGTTAATTGGTTAGTCCCAAAAATAATATAAAAGTGGATAATAAAGCCCAATAATGTCCAAAACAGTAGATAATATAGCATGGCGCAATCAAAAATTATGGATACGTTGGAGACGTATCAACGCACACGCAAGATCTATCAAGGAGATGCGTAGCAAGGAGAGGGGAGAGTGTGTCTACGTACCCTCGTAGACCGTAAGCGGAAGCGTTTAGTAACGCGGTTGATGTAGTCAAACTTCTTCGCAATCCAACCGATCGAGTACCGAACGTACGACACCTCCGCGTTCAGCACACGTTTAGCTCGATGACGTCCATGCCTTCTTGATCTAGCAAGACAGCGAGATAGTGGATGAGTTCTGGCAGCATGATGGCGTGGTGATGGTGATGCTATCTCCGCAGGGCTTCGCCTAAGCACTACGAAAATATGACCGAGGGTGTTAACGGTGGAGGGGGGCGCCGCACACGGCTAAGACCATCTTGTGTCCTTGTGTGGCGTCCCCCTCCCACACATATATAGGTGGGGGAGAGGGGAGGCAGCCTGGCGCACCAAATAGGCGGCCGCTCGGCCCTAGGGTTCCTGCCCTGGCCGCGCCCCTACCATGTTTTCCCAAATGGGGAAGGAAAGTGGGAAGGAGGAAGGCAGGGGGAGGCCAATTCCTCCCTTTCCTTCCCTCCCCTAGGGTCGGCCACCATAGAGGGGCGCACCAGCCCCTTGTGAGCTGGTGTGTTCCATCACTTGGCCCATAAGGCCCATATACTTCCTGGTGGTGTTTGGAATCCCTTCCGGTGACCCGATGACTACCTAATGCAATCCGAAAATCTTTGCAGGTCGACGTAACCCCGTGCACCATACTATACACCATCAGTGGCCAGAAGGTGGACGTGGGGAATGGGGGAGTCCTGGATTAAGGGGTCCTCGGGTGACCGGCCTGTGTGACATGGGCCGGACTAATGAGCTATGAAGATACAAGACAGAAGACTCTCTCCCGTGTCCGGATGGGACTCTCCTTGGCGTGGATGGCAAGCCTGGCGTTCGGATACGAAGATTCCTTTCTCTGTAACCAACTTTGTACAACCCTAGTCCCCTCCGGTGTCTATATAAACCGGAGGGTTTAGTCCGTAGAGGCAATCATAATCTCACAGGCTAGACTTCTAGGGTTTTAGCCATTACGATCTCGTGGTAGATCAACTCTTGTAACCCTCATACTCATCAATATCAATCAAGAAGGACGTAGGGTATTACCTCCATCAACAGGGCCCAAACCTGGGTAAAACTTCGTGTCCCCTGTCTCCTATTACCATCAACCTTAGAAGCATAGTTCAGGACCCCCTACCCGAGATCCGCCGGTTTCAACACCGACATTGGTGCTTTCATTGAGAGTTCCACTTTGTCGCCGTCAGAATGTGCGATGGCTCCATCCATCATCTGCAATGATGCTGCCCTAGGGGAGGTTTTCCTCCCTGGCCAGATCTTCGTATTCGGTGGATTCGCACTGCGGGCCAACTCGCTTGGCCATCTGGAGCAGATCGACAGCTACGCCCCAGGTCACCATATTAGTTTTTGGAAACCTGGATTATGTCACTGATATCCGAGGAGACTTGATCTTCCAAGGATTTATGACCCCAACCTCTGTTGGAAATATGCCCTAGAGGCAATAATAAAAGTATTATTATTATATTTCCTTGTTCATGATAATTGTCTTTTATTCATGCTATAACTGTATTATCCGGAAATCGTAATACACGTGTGAATACATAGACCACAATATGTCCCTAGTGAGCCTCTAGTTGACTAGCTCGTTGTGATCAACAGATAGTCATGGTTTCCTGGCTATGGACATTGGATGTTGTTGATAACGGGATCACATCATTAGGAGAATGATGTGATGGACAAGACCCAATCCTAAGACTAGCACAAAAGATCGTGTAGTTCATTTGCTAGAGCTTTGCCAATGTCAAGTATCTCTTCCTTCGACCATGAGAGCGTGTAACTCCTGGATACCGTAGAAGTGCTTTGGGTGTATCAAACGTCAGAACGTAACTGGGTGACTATAAAGGTGCACTACAGGTATCTCCGAAAGTATCTATTGTTTTATGCGGATCGAGACTGGGATTTGTCACTCCGTGTAAACGGAGAGGTATCTCTGGGCCCACTCGGTAGGACATCATCATATGCGCAATGTGACCAAGGAGTTGATCACGGGATGATGTGTTACGGAACGAGTAAAGTGACTTGCCGGTAACGAGATTGAACAAGGTATTGGATACCGACGATCGAATCTCGGGCAAGTAACATACCGATAGACAAAGGGAATTGAATACGGGATTGATTAAGTCCTTGACATCGTGGTTCATCTGATGAGATCATCGTGGAACATGTGGGAGCCATCATGGGTATCCAAATCCCGCTGTTGGCTATTGACCGGAGAACGTCTCGGTCATGTCTACATGTCTCCCGAACCCGTAGGGTCTACACACTTAAGGTTCGATGACGCTAGGGTTATAAAGGAAGTTTGTATGTGGTTACCGAATGTTGTTCGGAGTCCCGGATGAGATCCCGGACATCACGAGGAGTTCCGGAATGGTCCGGAGGTAAAGATTTATATATGGGAAGTCCTATTTTGGCCATCGGAAAATGTTCGGGATTTTTCGGTATTGTACCGGGAAGGTTCTAGAAGGTTCCGGAGTGGGGCCCACCTGCATGGGGGGACCCACATGGACGTGGGTAGTGGGGGCAAGGCCCCACACCCCTGGTCAAGGCGCACCAAGATCCCCCCTTAGAAGGAATAAGATCATATCCCGAAGGGATAAGAGCAAGGTCCCTAAAAAGGGGGGATAACAATCGGTGGGGAAGGAAATAATGAGATTTCTTTCCTCCCACCTTGGCCAACGCCCCAATGGACTTGGAGGGCAAGAAACCAGCCCCTCCACCCCTATATATAGTGGGGAGGCGCATGGGAGCTATACACAGAGTTCTGGCACAGCCCTACCTCTCTTCCTACTCCTCCTCTCCCATGGTGCTTGGCGAAGCCCTGCTGGATTGCCACGCTCCTCCACCACCACCACGCCGTTGTGCTGCTGTTGGATGGAGTCTTCCTCAACCTCTCCCTCTCTCCTTGCTGGATCAAGGCGTGGGAGACGTCACCGGGCTGTACGTGTGTTGAACACGGAGGTGCCGTCCGTTCGGCACTAGGATCATCGGTGATTTGAATCACTACGAGTACGACTCCATCAACCCCGTTCACTTGAATGCTTCCGCTTAGCGATCTACAAGGGTATGTAGATGCACTCTCTTTCTACTCGTTGCTGGTCTCTCCATAGATAGATCTTGGTGACACGTAGGAAAATTTTGAATTTCTGCTACGTTACCCAACAACCTCCACTCTGGCCTTAGAGCTGGAGCGCCTCACCAGGACCGAAGACAGGATTTCTAAACCCGCCGGACTATCTGTGGCCACTAGGCCCAGTACGGGAGAGCCGGAGGAAGCAGTGTCCCAGGCAACCATCACAAAGCCGGACCCTTCCCCGGATACTGTCTCCGAACTCTCAGAGTCAGCATCGTGTGAGCTCGGCCGGGGAATTCCCTTCCCGCCATACTCCATGGATTCTTTTCTCCGTCAACAAACCTTGCCTTTAAGCGAGGATCTGGACTTGACGCGATCCCTTGTGATTACATAGGAGCAACGTTCGAACTATGCCCAGCCAGGACTAGGGGCTGAGAGCGGGGAACTTTACGTCCCACCCACCATCCACTTCATCGCCACAGTAGAGGACCCCACCCGTATGTACACATACGTGGCCGTATTTTCTTTATTGCACCCTGGCCGCTGTACGTGTACATGCTACGTGCGCGCCTCTACTACGACACGTGCGCGCCTCTACATCCACCAGTATATATGTACGTACACGTCCGCGACCAGAATGACAACGCTACGTACGCTTCGACCAGGTGGGTCCCGACTATCAGGCACTTCCTTGCGTGCGAAGATGTAGCTGGTGGGTCCCAGCAGTTAGGGGCAAACGTTTTTTTCACGAAATACGGTGGCTCGTCTGGTGGGTCCCCGCTGTCAGGTGAAGGAATAATTATTTTGCACATAATAAGGAGGCACTTCCTTGCTGCGGCCGTGGACCCAGCTGTCAGCCTCTCCACGTACAATCCATGTCCGATGGAAGCTGTTCCTTGACCACGTTGACCACGCCGCGCCGAGAGCACCAGGGCGGTGGACGACGGTGAGGCCTAGGAAGGGGACGACGCAGAGCCGGGGAAAACACGGCAGTGGATGCCCATGCGTAAAGGAGTACGAGGGTTCACTGGTTCGCTGCGGTGTGAGGCTGCTGTCGTCGCAGAATAACAGGGGGTGTGGGTGAGTAGAGGGATGGCCTGGCCAGCGGTGGGAGTAGTAGGGGGCGGTGAGGTCTCCACCGCATCGCAGCTGGCCACGGGAGGCAGGAGCACGAGGCACGACCGGCGCTGGTTTGGGCGGCTGGAGCAAGAAGACCAGAGGTTGAAGAAGCACTACGGCCGTTGGATGGACATCGTACGGTCACTGGAGCTAGAATCGTGCATATTGACTAAGTTGACAAAGCCCTCCGTCCCCGTCAACTTAGTAGGCCCACAAGTCAGCCTCCCACCAAGGTGGGTCCCAGCTAGCAGGGGGTATTCATTTTTTTGTGCGTAATAAGGAGGCACTTTCGGTGGGTCCGAGCTGATAACAGGGGGAACGTTTTTTTCGCGAAATACGGTGGCCTGTCGGGTGGGTCCCAGCAGTCAGGGGCAAACTTTTTTTTTGGCGATATACTGGTGGGCGTCCGGTAGGTCCCTGCTGTCAGGTGGAGGAATAATTATTTTCCGCGTAATAAGGAGGCACTTCCTTGCGGCTGTCGTGGACCCAGCTGTCAGCCTCTCCACATACAGTATTCTTCCGATGGAATTCGGTCATTGACCACATTTACCATGCCGCCCTGATAGCACCACGGCGGTGGACGACGGCGAGGCCTAGGAAGTGGACGACGCGGAGCCGGGGAAGACGCGGCAGTGGATGCCCACGCGGAGAGGAGTACGAGGGTTCACTGGTTCGGCTGTGCTGCCGTCGCCGCAGAATAACAGGGGGTGTGGGTGAGTGGAGTGGAGGGATGGCCTGGCCAGCGGTGGGAGTAGTATGGGGGCGGTGAGGCCTCCGTGGCAGTACAGCCGACCACGAGAGGCAGGAGCAGGTGGCACGACCGGCGCTGCTTTGGGCGGCTGGAGCAAGAAGACCAGAGGTTGAAGAAGCACTACGGCCGTTGGATGGACATCGTACGGTCAGTCGAGCTAGAATCGTGCATATTGACTAAGTTGACAAAGCCCTTTGTCCCCATTTTTTTGTGCGAAATTAGGAGGCACTTCCTTGCGTGCGAAGATATAGCTGGTGGGTCCGAGCTGTCAGCGGCGGTAACGTTTTTTTCGCGAAATACAGAGGCCGTTTCGGTGGGTCCCAGATGTCAGGTGGAGGAAATCATTTTTTTGCGCGTAATAAGGAGGCATTTCCTTACGTGCGGCCGTGGACTCAGCTGTCAGCCTCTCCACGTACAGTCCACTTCAGATGCATGTCGGTCGTTGACCACGCTGATCACGCCACGCCGAGAGCACCAGGGCAGTGGACGACGGCGAGGCCTAGGAAGGGAACGACACGGAGGTAGGGAAGACTCGGCCGTTGTTTTTGTTTCCCATGCGGAGGGGAGTACAACTGTACGAGGGTTTACTGGTTTGTTTGCCGTTGCCGGAGAATAACAACAGGTGTGGGTGAGTAGAAGGATTGCTAGGCCAGCGATGGGAGTACGATGGGGTGGTGAGGCTTGCGCGGCAGCACAGCCGGCCGCGGGAAGGAGGGAGCAGGCAGTCCCGCCGGTGCTTGTTTGGGCGGCTGGAGCAGGAAGAGCAGAGATTGAAGAAGCACGACGGCCATTGGATGGACATCCAACAGTATACAAGCCATCTGTGGAAAGCAACATACAACCCATCTGCCATTATTTCAAATAATTTACAGCCCATTTGCTAATTCTTACGGGTTTTTTGGAGCCCATATTCTTTATGTTAGCATTACAGCCCATATTGTGGCCACGGTTAAAAAATTATACGAAATTTTGCATATGTCGGTGCGGTCTGAACTGTTTTTAATCCCAAAATTTCGAGTCACATTCAGACTAATTTTAAAAATAAATGTATATCAATATAAAATCCAATAAATTGTCCATGCTAAAAATCAGTGCAACTTAAATTCTCAAAATGAAAAAAAGATATTTGAAAATAATTGCCGGTTTGATGTGTTTTAAAAATGTACAGCCCATTTCTCATTACTGATAGGCCATTTTCTCGGCCAGCCCAATGAAGCTCTCCTCGTCTTGAAAGATTTGCAGCCCAACAGGCCTGATAAAGCGACTTACTTGACAAATCACAAAAGAACTGGGCTAGCCATTTTCAGAAAAAAAAACTACTGGGCTAGTCTATGGTAAACATAAAAGAAAAGGCTGTCTAGACAGGCTAGAGTGTCCCGCATAGCCCAGTTGACACCCTGCTTCCGTCTCAAAAACAAATTAGATAAATGCCACTCCAATTATGGCGATTCATAAAAATGCCACTGCAATTTCCATACTTTGAAAAATGCCACTGCAATTTTTGCAAACTTTGAAAAACGCCACTGCAGTTTGCAAACTTTGAAAAACGCCACTCCAGACTTGGAAAAATTCCACTAGAAATGGCATGAAATGGCATTTTTCAAAGTTTGGAAATTGCAGTGGCATTTCTCGAATACACCAGATTTGGAGTGGCATTTATCAAATTAAGCCAAGACAAAAATAATTGGCGAGCTGCTGGGTCCCTAGTGTCAGCCGCTCGTTGTGCAATTCTCTTGTTTATTGAGTACGTTGACAATGGCATGGGACCCAGATGTCAGAAATCCACTAGGAGGAGCCATTTTTTATTGGCTTGAAATAAGGAGGCACTTGCTTGCGTACTGCCATGACCTTGGCGGGTCCCTGCTGTCATCCTCTTCATGTACAGTAACAGTTAGTCGTGCTTCAAAACTGATCGGCATGCCATTAAAAAATAAAGGTCGATAACTAATGCGGCACCTCGGGCCAACGCGGCCAGATCGCATTTTGCACGAGAAATTACACACCATGTTTCATTGACATGTGGTCCCGTTCCAACATATCAGTGAGATGACGGCGAGTAGTAGGAGTATTTCCGAACGGACGTGTAGGCCGGGGCACCTCTTCGTGAACCGTGGCAAACTCACAACCGTCCATCGACTCTTCACCTTTCCCTCTCGATTTGGAACTGCTGTCGCATGCTCTTCCTCTCCCTCCTCATTTTCCTTCAGCCCTTCACCCTTTCTTCTGCCATTGTTCGATTGTCTTCTCGATGGAGGGAACAGGCCGGAAACGACCCCGTTATTCTTGCCCCGATCTGAAAGATGACGTGGTGGAGGAACTCATTGATCGGTGCGACGTCATCACCTCGGCTAGCATGGCAGGTTCATTCAAGCCCATTCTCGACTCAACTAATAACATCATTACAAAGAACCCAAGTGTCAAGGAGAGGTTTGATCTCCCCTATCTTCTTTGTCGTGACCCTGATGACTGGCGCCGGCA
Organism: Triticum dicoccoides; assembly: GCF_002162155.2. Classification (NCBI taxonomy): domain Eukaryota; kingdom Viridiplantae; phylum Streptophyta; class Magnoliopsida; order Poales; family Poaceae; genus Triticum; species Triticum dicoccoides. The sequence continues at coordinate 690,285,629 of NC_041388.1, forward strand.
CGACGGAGGCCTCGCCCTGTGCCAGTTGATGCCGCTTGATAATGATACATATGATGTTAAGATGCTATCGCTTGAGGGCAAGGCTTGGGCGGGCGCAAATGGAGATTGGGTTGTTTACATTGGGTCCAACTGCGAGTGGGAACTTGTGAATGTGTACACTCGTCACCGGGTTCCACTTCCAAAAATATCAGCACACTGCCCAGAGGTTGAGAACACCGGTAATGTATGCAAGTTCAAATACAATCATGGTGACTGTCTTCTACGGAAGATAGCAATTTGTTGAGCTCCCAACCGCTCTTGGAATTACAACAACTATCAAGTTGTTGCTATCTTCGACAAGCTTGTTGCCGTCCTTCGTGGTTTGACTCGATGGATATTGCTCAAAAATCAGTTTCTATACACGGATGAGTACTGTGATGCAATTCAATACGAGGGCCTTGTGTTTGATACCACCACTCTTGGCACTATTTTTGCATGTCATCCTAGTAGTTTCGGTACGTTTTTCTTCCACCGTAATTATAATTGTTTCATCCACATGCATGCGGGTTAGCAAGTTTCCCTTTACTAATTAACCTTCTTCTTGTGTTTCCAAGGTCCTGTGAACATCCCACCACCTATACTTGAAAATTTTTATAACCAAGGGGGAGATGCCGGTGGTGATGATCACGAGCAGCGCCCATATACTCTATGGTGCCTGGCAGCTAATTCAGATGGATCACCTCTTCTTGTGTGTATATAGCCCACTGATGATGTTACTGCTAAGGAAGCAGGTGTCTCCCATGGTCGCACTCTCTGGACCTATTCCAACACCCGTTGCATGGTATTCGGGATGGATACCAGTGTGCTAGTGCCAACTCCTTCTCCCTGGCACAAAATTGATAGTCTTGGAGAAAACTCGCTCTTCCTTGGACAAAACTATCCGATGATGGTGAAAGGCGATCCAACTACTGTTGACACATTTATGAGAAGCAACTGTGTCTATACCTCGGACATTTGGGTGGTTCCCTACCCTGGTACTAATATAGTAGGCCGCTTCAGCCTGGATGATCGGTCCTGCGTTGGTCTCCGGATCGACAACGGATGGCCCGTCCCAGAGAATCACGTGTAGTGCAAAGCAAGCGTTTCCAACGCCACGGAATGGTTGAGTTGAAGTTCATTTCATGGCTTGTTATTTGTTGTGTGGTGAAAACTTTAGTATTTATAATGTATCCTCGTTGTCGATGTGGGTTGATGACCTGTTGTATGTAATAAAATGATATGCCTGTGATAAACTTACTAAATTTATGAATGGCTTTCGAGTCGCTTCTCTGAGTGAGTGGTGCGACGAGACAAAAAATATATTTTCCAAATACATAATTGTACGTGCATTGCAATAGGTTATCGGAAGAGGCCAATCAACAATAGTAGTACACTATTTGTACTAGCTTCACATGCTTCGCGCGTCGGGCGGGTGTTTTTACTGTAGCCATATGTTAATGTGTTCGTTGTACGTAACTAGCACCTCGAATCCTCGATACTAGTACTATATAGTAGGAGTAAGTAGTAGGAGTAGTAGGGTGGCATGGGCCAGAACAAGCATTCACGTCCAGGAGTATGGCACACGCCACCACCACGACATCCATCTGACACCATATTATTTCTTGGAGTCCGTGCTAGAGCAATCTCTTCAACCTCGTCGTTTCTCTAACTTCAGCCATCGCGCGGCGGGCGAGGTGGGGGTTTGCCGATAGTCGGTTTCCTTAACCGCGGTGCCACTTGTAAGGCCAACTCCAACGCACGACCCCAAATGCACCTCCGTTTTGCAGGAACTCCCATGATAATTTTGACTAGAAAAGCAAGACCAAAGAAAACAAGAACCACAAGAATATATTTTACTACTCCTGTAAGTTGGATTAGTGCCTTCTCGATGCACTCATTGTTGATCTGCGGAGGCTCGATCTTGCGTCTGTGCTAGCTAAAAGTGATATAACATCTACTAAATTGCGCTCTATCAGTATATGGATGTACTCTTCTTCCCAATACAAAAACTTGCATCCATTCTACTCCCTCCGTGGCATAATACATGCCTTCTATTTGTCAAAATATATATGTATCTAGACATGTCTTAGTATATAGGTACATCCATTTTTGGACAAATGGAAGTCAAGTATTTTGGAACGGAGGGAGTACACAATAGAAATTTTAAGTTAGCACAACTAGTCTAATTCGAGAGCAGAACCGAAGATTTGGTCGGGTTCTTCCTCCTTTTGCCGACACGTGGGACATCCAGCATCCAGGTCATGTCATGAAAGAAAATAGAGTGGTAGTTGAAGCCACGAGATGTGCATCTTGGGTTAAACTGTAAATAGAATCTTACTACTCGTGAGTAACTCCAAAAGCAGCCACCGAAGATCTTTATTGGATTTGTTTTTCATCACCAACACGTCGAGGTGAAAGATGTGCAGGTTAAGTGGGTCCTCTTCATTTTCACTGACATGTGGGGCCACATGTGAGCAAACAGACGATGGGCTCCGCGCGTCCGTTGGCTGGCTGAGAAGAAAGATAGACGAGGGCTGAGCACGAATTGCAGGAAATTTGTTCTACGTACCTCGATATAGGCTCGATATAGTGGGGTGGCATGGGCCATAACTAGCATTCATGTCTAGTAGTACGGCACACGCCACCCACACGAGTCCCATCCGACACCAATTTTCTTGGAGTTCATGCTACATCCATCTCTTCTCCCTCCTGTTTTCTCAGCCATCGTGTGGTGGGCGGGGTGGGGGTTTGCCGATAGTCGGTTTGCTCAACTGCGGTCCCACTTGTAAGTGAAAATGCAAGACCGCACGCATTCCCGCTTGAGCGGCGTGCCAGACCAACCGTGTGGGGGCGCGATGCAAACACGGCAGGCTTTTCCTTTTGAACTCATAACTTGTAAAATTTGGTTCTGCTCCATGGTGCGACCGATAGATAGAAAATAACGATTTTGCCTAGAGTAATGAGAAGTTTGGTTCTGGCGCTGTTCATGCATGGAGTACGTACGAAAATTATGAAGTTGATGCGAAAGGTAAGATAATTACTGTAGTATCATATACTACTACATGGCTTTGACGGAAAGATAAAAATACATACGGATCCATCAACGTTCAACGACATCCTCACGCCCTAGTGCGCCGGGTCACCAACTAACGTGTGAGGAGCAGCGGCGTTGGCGGCGAGCTCAACGTGCTTCTAAATAGTGCCGTCCAAGGTTGCCCTGCGCTCCAAGAAGGCCAGCGTCCTATCGTCCTCCTCTTGCATGTAGTAGTCCTTGTGGACGATTTGTGCGTAGACGTGGGTGATTATGCCGATGGTGTCTTACTGCGCCAGGCGCTGCGCGGCGAGCGTGACCTCAAGGTGGACATTCTCCGACGCGACGGCTGGCAGTCGCAGGGCCACCAGTGCGTCGAAAAGGTTGTTACCATAGTGGCCGTTGAGGGTGTTGGGCATCGCAGAGCCTGGGCGCGTCGGCTGGAGGCTTACGTCAAAGTCGTCCGCAAGCTTCTTGACGACGGTGAACTTGTCAAGGAAACCGACGAGGACCTCGTCGAACAAGGAGACGAAGGTGTCATCCAAGCGGCCCCTCGCCCTGGCGGCCTCAAGCAATACTACCTGGAGACGTTCCTCGGTGCTGGGCCGCAGGCCGGCGTCATGGACCATCTGGCACAGCCGACTGATGCTCGCGCTCATCGCCTCCATGGGTCTAGCGTAGTTTCTAGTCAACTGATCTTGTGATTCGAGTGATCACTCAGCCCTTGGTTAGCGTGCGTAGGTGCGTAGGATTTCGTACTACTCCTCGGCCCTCTACTGCACCTGCCTTTGGCTATATGATAGGTGGGCCAGCCACCCCCTGGGGCCACGTGTCGTTCACCCAAAGGCAGTTGCCGTAAGTCAATGAAGCTGCGTCCCCCTCCGTGCCGGTGAAGTATAGTCATCTCACCGGACCTCTAGTTGGGGCCAAACGAGAGAAGTTTGATGTTTACTGGTTTATTGGTCCCCTTTGCATTTTGCGCCAAGTTTTGACCTTTGATTTAACTAATAAAATGTTAATGCATGTAAACAAAAATATTGTGTAAGTCACCTTATGAAAACCAAATAATCCCAAAATACTTAGGCACGGTGCATTAACTCCCTCCTTGTTTCTTATTTCGTGACATATCAACCAATGAGAGATGTGGGCCATGCATGCTTTCAATGACTTGAGACTACCAAACATGACATGCAGTGTTTAGTTCATTGCATGTAATCCTATTAGTACTCTACTTAGGAGTAGCAAAAAAACATTAAGTTCTCTCGCCGATAGGAATAAAACACCATGTATTTATTTACAGAGGGAGTAGTACATTTTTGGTGACATGCATTACTGGATATTGCTAGTCAAATAATAAAATTCAGATGGACGTGGTAGTACTCCCAAATCCAGACGGTGGTGCTACTAGTACTAGTAGTAGTACTACCAATGTAGTACTCCATAGTAGGAGTACTAGCACTGTACTACCCGTTGGTCAAATTATTGCGTGCTGCTCCTCACAGTGAAGTGACAAGACCCTGCGCCGTAGATGACACCTGAGTATAGGCGCCGTGTTCGGCATACCATAGTCAGCCTCACCGTCTGCAGTCACTATCATCATGGCTGTAGAGCTAGCCTGCTTACAACTAGCCCTGTTCGACATAATTTCCCATGCATAGATGCCCGTGCATTGCATGGAACACCAAGATTGAGGGTGGACGGCTCCGGCAGCGGCCATCATGCCAGATTTTTCCACGGCCTTCTACTCCTAGATGTGATGGGGAGGAGATGAGGCTGATTGTGAGAGACAAGGAGTTGTTTGTAAATAGGGAACAAGTGCGGGCATCTTTTTGCAAAAATGGAGAAGCTTGGTTTCTTTGCGTCAGATCTAGATCCGACGGCTATTGGTGAAAGATGGGAGGCACAACATCATCACCAACTCAGGACCTGTTTGATTCGTAGGATTTTGAAAACGCAGGAATAGGACACGGCAATATTAAAAGTTTCAAACTGATATTACAAATGTTAGGAGTAATGCTGCACCTACGAAGAGGGAATTACTAGGAAGTTTACGTAAAAACTTTTGTTACTTTAGGTGGATGCAGCATTATCGTACAAACTAAAATCCACCACCCTGACAAGTCACTAATGGGAAAATAAGTTTTCGAGTCTCTGGCCACTTGATGTTTCAAAAACAAATTCAACTTCTGCGGAGAAATGAGCTCCACCGTGTATCCGCGCGGGTGTGGCTGGGCACGAAGCGTGAGTACATGCACGGTGCACGTATTCTCTTCTTGTATACGTACACCACCTACGTGTGGTTGTGTGAGAGAGACACAAACCTAGAGAGATATAGTGTGTGGGTTCTTGAGAGTTTTTTTTGTGTGGGGGGGGGGTCAATCAAAATATTCAACATATGCAATGTGTGTGAAATAGAGTCCTGGATATAACATATATATAGAGGGGGCGATCCACGAGAAGAGAGTGGAGGTATCATTGGCTTAAGGTCTCCATAGAATCTTAGTGAGGGATGATGTGTGTGTGTGTGTGCGCGCGCGATCGATAAAGAGTGCCATCGAATTTGTGTGTGCCCACGTCAAAGATATAGAGTGGCTGGCCTACTGGAACGTGAGATGGGACATGTGCAGTTTGTCTCTGTGGTATGGATACCTACCTGCAGCGCTCGACTATCGGTGTGTGGTGGGGGAAGAGGGAGGTCCAATTAACTATAGAGGTACAATGGCTGGTATATGTGTGGAGGAGGAGAGAGGCCTACCTCATGTATTACGGAGATCGATCTGCCTCATGTATTAAGGGAGATCGATCGGCATCCATGCATATGTGCAGGAGATGAATAAGGTTGGGAGAGAGACAAAGCTAGAGTGTTGGAGGGGGTGGTAGTGGAGTTGCTTCTAACAAATGGTGGGATAGGCTTGCTAGACAAATGGAGGGCACGCCCGCAATATCAATAAGAGAGGAGATGGCTGCTTGTTGTCTGTGCATGTGTGTGTGAGAGACGAGTCAGGAGGCATGCACGAATGATGAGGGGGGACGATGTGACTGTGGTAAGCAGACATAACTACATAGGAAGATCAATCACCCTTTGTAAGAGAAAGGAGAGACATAACTTGTGAGGTACGTCGATCGATGGGGGGTTGAGGGAGTCCTGGATTAGGGGGTGTCCGGATAGCCGGACTATACCTTCGGCTGGACTCCTGGACTATGAAGATACAAGATTGAAGACTTCGTCTCGTGTCCGCAAGGGACTTTCCTTGGCGTGGAAGGCAAGCTTGGCGATACGGATATGTAGATCTCCTTCCATTGTAACCGACTCTGTGTAACCCTAGCCCTCTCCGGTGTCTATATAAACCGGAGGGTTTTAGTCCATAGGGACAACAATCATACCATAGGCTAGCTTCTGGGGTTTAGCCTCTTTTGATCTCGTGGTAGATCTACTCTTGTACTACCCATATCATCAATATTAATCAAGCAGGACGTAGGGTTTAACCTCCATCAAGAGGGCCGAACCTGGGTAAAACATTGTGTCCCCTGCCTCCTATTACCATCCGGCCTAGATGCGCAGTTCGGGACCCCCCTACCAGAGATCCGCCGGTTTTGACACCGACATTGGTGCTTTCATTGAGAGTTCCTCTGTGCCGTCGCCATCAGGAAGGATGCCTCATGCCGTCTTTAAAGACGGCACCGTTGCTAAGGGAGCTTTGGCTATCGGCCAAACTCTCCGGCTATGTGGTTTCCTTATGACCGCCTGTTCGGCTGCTGCACCGACGATGACCTCTCGGGTCATCGAAAGCAATCTTCACGTAAGCTTGGAATTCACCGAGCAGCTAGATCCAATGGAGCTCTCTTCCCTAAACGAGCTCTTGGATCGCATCGCCGCCCTGGGAGTCGCTATAGATTACGACCAGATTGGGCCTAAACCCGATCTGAGAGAGATTAACTCTCCCCAGGTCACCCATCACGTTGCCGTGGTAGAGGGACAGTGCGACGACCCTTCATCTATCTTACGGACTAGCTATGTCCGGATTCCTGATCCCTCCAAGCCGGATACCCGCGGAGGAGAGGACATCACTCAAGACCTGAACTTAAAGTCAGGCGACATGCTAGATTCATTGGACAACATCCAAGAATCCAAACTTCCGAGTTCGGAAACTCCTTGGCCCCTGGGTCTCAGATTGGGTGAGGTTTCAGATTTGATTCCACCCACCCACCCGTACATAAGCGATCTATCCCAAATTAGGCAAGAGCCCGAAGAAATAGTACATCATTACTGGGCTAGATTCCTCCTAGTTAGGAACAGGATAAAGGACTGTCGCGAGGAAGACGGAATTTCATCCTTCTGCAATAATTGCACGGACAAGGGAATCCTCAATGCCATAAGTCGCCGTGATATTACACGCTTTGTTGACTTGGTGTCAATAGTATGAAAGTACTGTGCGATGGAAAGCGCCTGGAAAACCGAAATAAAATTTTGGGACAATCTGGCCCTGAATACAAACCCAGTCCGAAATAAAAGGGTGCATCATCGCCAGACACCCGGGTTCAATACCAAAAAGCAAAAGCCCTCTACAGGGCACGGAACCGTACTGGAAGGATGGCTTAATGGCCCCTATAAAATTCACAGTGCAGAGGACGCCACACCAACTCACAACCTTAGAGCATGTTGGATACTCTAGCAGGTGGCAAAAATTGGCGAAGATCTTCTAATTCCAGAAGCCACGGAAAGCCACCCCAGAGAAACCAGTACGGTATTAACAGTGTTCGAGACTTTTGCATCAAATAATATGCGAAAAAGAACACTCTGCAGCCTTGCCGAAGTCTACCAAGTAGCAACAATAAACCCATGGAGTGACACAGCTATTACTTTTAACGCCAGTGATGAACCTAAATTCCGAACAGCCCGAGCACCAGCCGCTTTGGTCCTCAGTCTAATAGTGGACGGTTTTCGTCTTACCAAGGTACTCATGGATGGCGGTAGCAGATTGGACCTAATTTACAAGGAAACCCTTCAAAAAATGGAAATAGACTAGAACCGCATTGAGCGAAGCAGCACAACCTTTAGAGGAATAATCCCCAGTCGGAAAGCGCGCTGTACAGGAAAAATCACACTAGATGTGGTGTTCGGCACGCCGGATAATTACAGGTCCGAAGAGGTCACGTTCTAGGTGGCCCCGTTCAGTAGCGGATATCACGCTCTGCTAGGGCAGGAAGCGTTTGCAATCTTCCAAGCAATACCCCATTACGGGTACATGAAGCTCAAGATGCCCGGGCCTAACGGAATCATCACTCTCGCTAGTGATCCGGACATAGCACTCCGTGCCGAAAACAAGGTAGCCGCACTGGCCCTCGAGGCGCTATCCGAAGCCCTAGCGGCTGAGGAACTGACTGCGCTGCGCTCCACGGTGAATAGGGACGATGTGATACTCGATAAAAGATCCAAGTCCACCTCCTTTAAACCGGCGGACGAAATAATCAAATTCCAGGTCCATGCAACGGACCCCAATAAAACAGCTTCCATCGGAGCACAGTTAAACCCTGATGTTGACGCCGCACTGCGAGAGTTCCTACGAGAGAACTGGGACATTTTCGCTTGGCACCCTTCAGACATGCCAGGAATCCCACGCAGGCTGGCCGAACATAGCTTAAATATCCTAAAAGGATTCAAGCCAGTCAAACAGGCTCTTCGGCGTTTTTCCGAACCTAAGAGAGAGGCCATAGGAGAGGAACTAGGCAAGCTGTTGGAGGCCGGATTCATCAAAGATATAAAACACCCAAACTGGCTAGCAAACCTGGTTATGGTACCAAAGAAGGACAAATCCTGGCGCCTGTTCGTCGATTTTAAAGACCTTAACAAGGCTTGCCCAAAGGATCCCTTCCCTCTCGCTCGCATCGATCAAATTATCGACGCTACCACAGGACACGATTCATTGTGTTTCCTCGACGCGTACTCCGGCTACCATCAAATAAAGATGACAGAGTCAGACCAAGCCGCAACGGCATTCATCACACCATACGGCCCATTCTGCTTCAACACAATGCCCTTCGGGCTCAAAAACACCGGCGCAACATATCAGCGCATGATTCAGACATGTCTGGCAAACCAGATCAGCAAAACAGTGGAGGCATACGTAGATGATGTGGTCGTGAAAACAAGACATGTCGAATCTCTAGTAGACGACTTGAGGCTAACATTCGATAACCTCCGAACATACGACATCAAGCTCAACTCGAAAAACCCGGACTCGACGAAATAAAAGCCATCTTGGCAACAAACCCAATCCTGGCCGTGCCAAACATTGGCGAACCAATGCTATTATACATTACAGCAACCCATCAGGTCGTAAGCGCAGTGCTCGTCGTCGAACGAGAAACGGACGGACACAAATCCCCCCTTCAAAAGCGTCTACTATGTGTCCACGGTCCTTACTCCGTGCAAGTCACGATACCCGCATTATCAAAAGATTGCATACGCGGTATTTATGGCATCTCGGAAGCTATGACACTACTTTCAAGAGTGTTCAATAACAGTAGCCTTGGAAGTGCCACTTAACCATATTATAAACAACTGCGATGCGACGGGCCGGATTGCAAAATGGGCCATTGAGCTCCTCCCGTTCGACATAACTTACAAGCCACGGCGAGCTATCAAGTCACAAGTCTTGGCCGAGTTCGTCGCAGAATGGACGGAGGCCGAACTCCCTAAAGAGTACGGCACATATTCAAACTGGGTCATGCACTTCGACGGCTCCAAAATGTTGGCCGGTCTAGGGGCTGACGTCGTTTTGACGTCCCCCACAGGAGACACAGTTCAATACGTACTCCAGATAATGTACACAGACTCCTACAATGCAGCCGAATATGAGGCCCTTTTACATGGTCTCCGGATGGCAGTATCCATGGGCATTCAACGCCTAGAGGTGCGCGGGGACTCGAACCTCGCAATATCCAAAATAAATGCAGACTTTGATGCCAAGGATCCAAAAATGGCAGCTTATCACAATGCCGTACTAAAAATGTCAGCTCAGTTCGAAGGGCTCGAATTTCACCATATAGCCTGGGAAAATAATCAGGCGGCAGATGTCCTGGCACGCATCGGCGCAAAACGCGATGTAGTCCCCCCCAACATCTTCTTGGAAAGGCTGTTCAAGCCGTCCGTAGTATGGGAAGGGGAACCCGGCAATAACAGCACGGACCCAACCGCACTGCCGACATCGAACACTCTGACATAATTGGAGGCTCTGCCAATGAAATAACACCTTCATCCCGCGTAATAATGGCGGTCATCGCCCCGTGGACAGAACCATTCCTCTCCTACCTTACTAGGCAGGAACTCCCCGAGGACCAAAATGAGGCACGCTGCATAGTGCGGCGATCTAAACCCTATAAAGTCCATGAGGGAGAGCTTTATAAAAAAAAGCACTACCGGAGTCCTTCAAAGGTGCATCTCCGAAGAGGAAGGGCGGAACCTCCTGGCTGAAATTCATGCCAGACTCGACGGTCATCACGCTGCAGCTCGGTCCCTTGTAAGCAAGGCCTTCTGTACAGGCTTTTATTGGCCGACGGCCCGGGCAGACGCCCAGGACTTAGTCCAACGATGCGTCGGTTGCCAGCTTTTTGCAAACCAAAGCCATATGCCACCCACCGCCCTCCAAACTATCCCCATCACTTGGCCCTTCGCGGTCTGGGGGCTTGACATGGTTGGACCCCTTAAAGGCGGAACCCACAAGAAAAAAATACTTACTGGTCATGGTGGATAAGTTCACCAAATGGATAGAAGCTAAGCCTGTTAAGACGGCCGAATCCGGACCGGTGATAGACTTTATATCCGGGGTTGTACACTGTTACGGCGTCCCCCACAGCATCATCACTGAAAACGGCATGAACTTTAGGCCGACGAGGTAAAACTCTGGTGCAAAAACATGGGCATCAAGCTCGATTATGCTTCCGTCTATCACCCACAAACTAACGTCCAGGTCAAACGTGCAAATGGTCTTATCATGGGCGGCATCAAACCCAGATTAGTGCGGTCCCTTAAGGAATCTAATACGCACCGGGTAGAGGAGCTCAACTCCGTACTCTGGGGGCTGCGGACCACGCCGAATCGCACCACCGGATACATACCATTCTTCATGGTGTACGGCGCAGAGGCAGTTTTGCCCTGCGACATAATTCATGACTCACCTCGAGTGCGCATGTACGAAGAAAGAGAAGCCGAGCTCGATCGGCAGGACAGTTTGGATGCCTTGGAGGAAGAGCATGACGTGGCAAAAGCCCGTTCCGCATTCTATCAACAGCAGGCTCGAAGATACCAAAGCAGAGAAGTACGGGCCAAAAATTACAACGTTGGCGAATTAGTTCTACGCCCGTCGGACAAGAAAAAGGACAAACTCAAGCCCAAGTGGGAAGGTCCCTTCATAATTGACCAAGTCCTAACTGGTGGAGCATACCGCCTGCGAGATGCATTGGATAACCGACTCAAGCCGAACCCATGGAACGCAGCCCGTCTCCGAAGATTCTACGCCTAGCGCCGGACTCTGTGTTCGTCCCCTTCCTCTGTGCATTTTTTATATACTTTCTGTCTTACATTTCTCTCCTTCTCCCCTCTCTCTCTCTGATAGCCTTTAAAGGCTCATAAAGTGATGCGCTATCCACGTTCATTAAACCTGGGGGCTTCTTTAAACAGAACCTTATTCATACGGGCTTCATGCCCAACACATGTGTCAAACTTCCACATGTACCTTTTATTCACCATTATATGCATCGATATGACTTAAGTTTTGGCCAAGCTGGGTTGCCTGGCTCCTGTGCTTACCCCTACATTCCCGATTGTTCGGCTAGGTGGTAAAGGGAGCACCTCTGTGATTGTTACTGCCGGGTCAGCCGGATGTGTACCTCAGACTGGGTGAAGCCGAAAGCTAGCGTTCTTAAGGGAATATTCGGTCGGTGAACTAAAGATGATCTTTTTTTTCACTTATTTATCTATACGCCCCCAGATGTTTTTCCCGCGTCTCTTTTCACAGAATGGACATGCACTTTAGGGCATGCCTCCCATGGAAAGGAACCCCTAATGGAACTATTCTCCCTGGAAGATGTTTCTTACTAACCATGTAATATAACATAACTAGTTGGGCACTTGTCTGTTCAAGCACTAATGACCCCTACGCCTGGTCTCCATGCATACCCCCGTTCTTATATAACCGCGAGGGTATTCGGACACACTCCGGACCGTCAGGTCCCGAGGTTGAAGCGAAAAGGTTGGCCATGACAAACGATCTACAATCCGGCTAGAAGGCATTACACATGTCAATTAAAATTACATAGTCAATCTGACTGATTGTATTCCTCTTCAATACCATCTAACACGCTGTCTAGCTTACAGTCCTGTTGGGAACACTTTGCAGCCAATTCTACTTGGCCGTATACTAAGCTCATAGGGATCTCCTTCCTATCGGGCCCCACGGGGCCGACCTCGTCCATGTGGTTTGGGTCAGCCTTCGTGTACCGCGTCATCACCATGGCCCAGGCCTCCCTGGCGCCTTGACGGCAGGCCGACATCTTCCACAATCAGAAGCGCCGCCGCGCTCCCTTCAGCTTCTCTACAAGCTCTCCAAGTCCTTCGGGCATGGAGACGGATGGCCACAAGGCCTGGGCGACGCCTTGCATCACCTGCCGAACTCGCTCATGCAGTTGTGAGAGCTCGGGAAGAAGGTCACCCGTAGAACCGGGCATTTCCTCTGCAGGACAACCTGTTAGCATACCTACAGACATTACTCTGCTAGTCGACTTCCTCGCCGAACTCTTTTTTCAAAGTTTGTTTAAGAACTTACTAAATATGCCACGTCGAAGCCGCTGATTCTCCTTAACGGAGTCCAACAGCTGGGCACGAACATCCTTCAGTTCAATGCCCAGCTTGGTGTTGGCATCTTGGAGATCGTTCTTCTCCCGCCTCACCTTTGTCAGCACACTCTCACCAGCCTTCAGCTGGCGTAGGAGTTGTTGCTTTTCCGGATTTAATCCGGCGCCATATGCAATTTCATTTGTCAGATTTGCACCCACGCCGCACTTCACAAAATACTTATCTTTTGAAGCGTATATTACCAGAGGGGGTCTCCTTGGGCTCCCCTGCCGCGGCTAGTGCGGCCTCAAGTTGGGCTTTGCACTCTTCCAGCTCCTGGGACAGTAGGGTATTCTTTTCTGTAAGAACCTGCATAACAAATGATCCTTAAATTAGTTATTCGAACTGTTTCAAGTCTCGGGGGCTACTGGTATATATATAATTACCAAAATTTTCTTACCCGTATGTCTTTTACATACTGCTCCGTGGCTCTGGCTAGACCATTTTGAGGGGCACGAAGGTATGCATCTCCCAAATTGAAGGCATCGAATGCCTCTTGGGAGAAACAAGCGTCGCGAAGAACTGTCCGGCGACGCCTGTGGTTCATGGCACTCTCCACCTCGGAACTGGTGGCAGATAGCCTGTCCGCATCCTCTGTCGGAGGAGCGTCCAGTGTGCGCCTTGTGTTCGCCTCCGCTTCCGGACCAGGCTTTGGAGCCTGGCTGGTGGAGGCGCGATTGGCAACCTCTCCGGATATAGTCCGGCGAGGTCTCTTCATCCTAAAGAGAGCACGAGCATTAATATGCCTTGAAGGAATAACACCTGGGAATAAGATGGCGCGCTATACCTTTGCGCCGGCGTCTTAGTCCGGACCGCACTTCTTTTCAGCCCGCGGGGCCTTGCCGCCCCTTGTTGGCTAGTCGCCGCAGGCTCGGCCTCCCGTCTCAAGGACCTCCCCTGCAAAACACGGTTGTCATACGGCAATCGAAAACACGTGAGGATAGATCCCTTTTCAAAATGCTGGGACTTCGGTCTCAGTTACCTGTGAGGCTGGGAGTAGCCCTAGGTAATCGGCCGTAATGGCCACCAAGGCGTTGTCCTTGCTCAATTGATGAAACACCCCATCAATCAGCTCCAAAGATAAGTCCAGATCCTCTTGAGAGGCCGGGTCGAGGGACTATCCCAGATCCTCAGGTTGTGGAGGAGGGCTGTTTATTTCTTTAACAACCTGGCGCAGTTCCTGCGTTGAAGTCGTTAGACAAATATTTAACAATGGGAATATAAAATGGATGCACAAGCAAAAGTGTCCACTTACCCAACTTGGGGGATTATACATAGAAAATCCACCCTGTGGGTTGACGCAGAGAAATTCCTCCTCTTCTCCCTTGTACAAAGTGGACAAGGTCTTCATTAGAGCGGCAGCCGAATCCGGCCCCTTACGTCCGTGGCGGGTGGCGTCTTCCTCCCCGTTGAAGTCCCACATGGGGTGGCCTCTATACTGGAGCGGCTGCACCCCTCGCATGATGCATGCGGCCATGACCCCAATCATGGTCAGTCCGGAATGAGCTAACAATCTTATCCGGCCCATCAGGTAAGGAACGTCCTTGTCACTTTCCCTCTGAGGGCTCCGTGGACGCCAGCTTAGGCGCTTCTTTAGGGGAGCACTGTCAAACTCAGGGAGGCCGATCCGGACAGGATCCGGCAGCGGGACGTCCTCTATATAAAACCATTCTGAAGGCCAGTCCTCAGACGCCTTCTTTGGGGTTCTGGATAGATATCCGGTCCCGGAGATGCGCCACACTTCGGCTCCGCCCACTTGATATATTGACCCCTTCTGAGAACAGGGCACAAGGCAGAATAGCCTTTTCCACAGCGCGAAATGAGCCTCACAGCCCAAAAATAGCTCGCAAAGGGCTACGAAGCCCGCGATATGCAATATGGAGGCAGGCGTGAGGTTGTGCAGCTGGAGGCCATAGAACTCCAGGAGCCCCCAGAGAAACGGATGAATTAGAAATCCGAGCCCTCTTATTAAGTAAGGGAGAAGGCATACCCGCTCTCCTTTGGAGGGATTGGGGGCGCTCTCCGCTTGCTCTCCGCCATTATAGGTGGCAAGTCCGGCTCGAACCGGGACCATATAGGCCGGGGGGAGAAATTCCTTGGTCTGGAGCATCACTAGCTCGCTGTGCAGGATGGAGCATCTCTCCCAATCTCCAGGCTGAGGGCTGGAAGGGCGCGAGGAGGAGCTGAGGCGGCCGGCCATGATAGAATGGACCTCTGTCGGATACGCTCTGATGAGTACTCGCGGAGGGGAGAAGGTGTGGTTTGGATCTAAATCCTCGTCCCCTTAAATAGGCGGCTCATTCACGCGGCTAGGGGGAAAATATAAAAAAACACCCTAACTTTTCGTATTCGTCTGACATGTGGAAGACAGCCATTATTGGGCATAGAAGCCAAGGAGCGCTACATTTACAAGAAACCGGACACTATTCAACAGGTACACGGAATTTGGAGGAGAACCCGCCTTGCAATGCCGAAGACAATTTGCGCGCCGGACTCGTCGTCATTGAAGCCTGGTTCGGGGGCTACCGAGGGAGTCCTGGATTAGGGGGTGTCCGGATAGCCGGACTATACCTTCGGCTCGACTCTTGGACTATGAAGATACAAGATTGAAGACTTCGTCTCGTGTCCAGAAGGGACTTTCCTTGGCGTGGAAGGCAAGCTTGGCGATACGGATATGTAGATCTCCTACCATTGTAACCGACTCTGTGTAACCCTAGCACTCTCTAGTGTCTATATAAACCAGAGGGTTTTAGTCCGTAGGGACAACAATCATACCATAGGCTAGCTTCTAGGGTTTAGCCTCTTTTGGTCTCGTGGTAGATCTACTCTTGTACTACCCATATCATCAATATCAATCAAGCATGACGTAGGGTTTTACCTCCATCAAGAGGGCCCGAACCTGGGTAAAACACTGTGTCCCCTACCTCCTGTTACCATCCGGCCTAGACACACAGTTCGGGACCCCCTACCCGAGATCCGCCGGTTTTCACACCGACAGGGGTAGTTAAAGTCGATCTAGGTATATGTTGGGAGATTGATCGGTATACATGCATGTGTGTGTTAGAAGCAAATGAGGCACGAGGATAAGGATAGAGAGAGAGGGATGCATGTAGAAGGTGGTACGAGAGGCATACTATATCGAGGGGGAGGAGTCTGAGAGTACGAGAAGGATGAAAAGAGTGGTGGGAGTGAGGCATGGACGGTGACAAGAGAAGAGGGGAAGCTTGTGTTTCTGCTAGGCACAACTGGCTAGAGAGGCATATCGATCGATGTGTGCCGTAAAGAAGGAGCTGGGGGGCCTACACACACCGTGGGTGAACGACCTAAAGTGAAAAGACGAATTTGCACGATGGAGCTAGAGAATGCTGAGGGAGGGTGAGAGGGATGCGGGCGTGTGCATGCACAAGAGAAAGTTAGCGCTAGCTACAAAGATAAGAGGGTTGTGTGGGTGTAAAAGATGAATAGAGATCATATATTCTTCATTATAAAAAGCGAATTCAGATATTTGAAGAATTTATCATAGTGTTTCAAACCGACGGATGTGTGAATATATATAACGGTGATACACATGGTGCTGTTATGAACATGGTATACTACGTTTAATATATTTTATCTTTAGTCTTATAAAAACACAGAGTTGTTGATGATGGTGTGGCTGCCATCCTGCATTATAGGCCATCTTATTTATATCTGGCGGATAGCAAGGAAACTATGATGGTTGAAGTTGGCAACAATCATGATTGTAGATTCTTATTAAATAGAGAAACGAATTGAAATTTAGTTCAAATTGCAGCGGTAGTATAGACATTTGGAATGCACTAAAATGTTTGTATGAGTAGGTTACATGCATTATACAGCAAGCAAAAAAAATTTAATCGGACATAACATGGATTCATACTCCCTCCTTCCATCTATATAGGGCGTAATGAGATTTTTAAGACCGCCTTTGACTACTGACAAGTTTAATAGTACATGACATGCACAATGTGAAAATTATATCATTGAAAGAACCTTTCACAGATGAATTTAATGGTGTGCTTTGTGTAAGTTGCATGTCATATATCATTGCTCTAATATTTGGTCAAAGTTAGCATCGAAAAACGCATTAGGCCCTATATAGATGGAAGGAGGGAGTAGCTTTGAATAGCATTTGTATAGTAAAACGGGGCAAGACTCTCTCTTTGTGTGGTGTGAATAGTTTTATTTTTTTCGTTTTCTTTTTGGTTGAGGGAAGTGCGAATTGATTTGGTACATACAAGTACAATATTACTACACGTTAGGCTTGTCCCTAAAATTCAACCCGCGTCTTGTTATATCCCGAAAATTCAGATATCGTGCTCCCAAAACTGGCGCCTTCACAACCCGTGCCTTGCTATCCCGAAATTAAAACGCGCGCGAAAAACTCCCTCCAGGTGCCAAATCCCGACACGCGAAATCCCCCTTCTAACCCTGAGCCGAAAGGGCCGCTAGTTCAAATCGGTGGGGGGTACTTTTGTAACACACCCTTCATTTTGGACAAGCGCGTTCCTAAGTCATGCTTCACCCTCTCCCATCGCCCCCTTTTCGCAATTCGAAATCCCAGGCCGCCATAACCTCTCCGCTCCAGCCACGAAACCACACCCTCCTCCGTCCACCACGTCATCGCTACCCAGCCGGAGCCTCTTCCCCGACGACGTCGTCCACCGCAACAGCTCGACGTCCCTCGTCCACCTCCCCGGATGAGGATTCGTCGTCCATCTCGCCGTCCCGCCGGTTCAGCCGCCCCGTCCTCCAGCTCCAAGGAGCTGCTCCGACGATTCCTTCGTCTATCACAGCTTCTCCATCCCCACAGCGCCGCCTTAACCAGCTCCACCGGAACCGCAGCATCCTCACCGACTCCTCGGACAAAGCCAAGGCCTACTCGGCGCCACCAACGAGGTTGTACACTCATCGCATCGCACCTTCTCCTTAACCCGACCTCCCGGCGCCGACGGTGCTCCATCCCGCACCCACATGGAGCGGCTACCTTGAAGCCGGCGCCGCGGGCGACATCTCCACAGCGGCTCTCCCCCAGTGTGAGGCCCCTTCGGCGGCGGCGTCCATACCAGCTGGATCTGCTGCTGCTCCGGCTCTCGCTCGATCGCTCGCTCGCCTAGCTGCTGCTGCTGCTCTACCCTCGGTCGTGCTGCTGCTCTGCTCCGATTAAGCCACACTTCAGTCGACTGAATCGACTTTTGGGTCAGTCGATTTTCAGGGGTTGGGGGGGGGGGCTCGCCGGAGTTAAGGAAGAACCACCTGCAGCGGGGACGGGGGCTCGCCAGAGAGGTACCCCCTATCTATCTTAGGGTTCAGGGTGGGAGGACTAGAGGGCTGGCCGGGGCGGCGGTGGCGAGTTGTTTCGGGGCGGCGAGGTGGCGCTGGGGCCGGCGGTTTGGCCGGTGGTGGCTGGCTGCTCAGGGGGGTGCAGGTTGAAGATGAACTGTAGGCCCTCCCTAAACTACATGTCAATTGCCTCTCTGCTACCATTGCGTTCAGTTTCGATAGTAGCATTCAGATTCCACAGTAAATTTCAGTTTCGACAGTTAAGTTCAGAGTCAACAGTTTTTACCTCATCTGTTGTAGTCAGGTGGTTTTTGGTGATGTTAATTTTACATCCATTTTACATCATCTATTGGAGATGATATTAGAATCCCACTTGAGATTGACGATGTCTGTCTTGTGCTGCTTTAGCCTTGACGTCTTATGGCTCACCGGAGCTGCTCCAACGACAGAACGATCCATGACAACAGAGCAATGCCTTGGACGCCGTCTAGATATTCCTTAGATCTTCCTCCACACCTCCGACAACCACCTCTGCATCAACTGCTTCAGCGACCAACCCAATGATGCTGAGGTCGACACGGCTACGGCAAAGAGGTTGTACACTTGTTGCATCACTTATTACTATACATTTATGTCGATCCATTAGGGCTATTTTGGTTCAACAGAAAAACACCGATCCACTGGTTGTTACCATCACTCTAAATTTCTGCATGCTCTCCTTACATAATCTCACCATATTTTTTCGTATGCATGTCAGATATTGTACACAGTCATGCTGAACATGTGGAGAAAAAGAGAAGAGTTTTGCGCGGCAATACAATGTCATGCAGACATTGCTCCATGGTGGGTTCAATGGCAAACCCTCCCCACCCCTCTCCAGATTGTAATCCAAAGGAAGATATCTGTTCTGAGGTGGATTCGGACGCTGCTGACCGCTCCTATTTACCCCCCAAGATGTTTGCTCTACCTTGGCATGATGATGTTAGTCATGTCGTGCATATGTTGCCTTGCAGTGCCTACTTTTGACATCATATATGTCATCTGCTTAGTTTAGACATGGTCTATAATGCCACCTGTTTAGTTTCTATATCATATCTGGGAATTATGTAGTCTCATGTCTTTTAGCCAGCCATAATATATGTGAAATGTGCAATGCCATCCTGTTTAACCAGGCATCATATATTTGAATGATATCTTGCCCATCCTTTTCTTCATTACATTTCCATTTGTCGATAATGTTTGTACATTAAACTACTCTTCCCGTGAATCAGCCATTTGGGTGGGAGATGGAAAAATCTGGAGTGAAAACAAGGGCTTCAGAGAAGACGGTGCTACCTGTCGAAGCAGATCTCTTGTTGGGTACTGATAGCTTCTCAGAGATGGATTCAGAGACAGATGACCAGTTCTATTCTCCCACTGAGGTGTATGATCTAACTTGGAACGGTTATACTGCTCATATCATGCATACGGTGTCTTGCATTGCATAGTTTAGACATCATATACACAATATTCAACACCATGTTCTTACTTCAGACATCATATCGAATGCCCTCTGTTTAGCATATAAATCACATATGTGAATTAAATGATGCGATCCTGATTACTTAGATAACACTAGTCGTCAACCCGTGCTACGCACGGGCTAGCTTAATGTTGAAGAACACATAAATTCTAGAATTATTACCAATTATCACATGGGTATAAGCTTTTGAAATTTATTATCATGAAGAAAATCTAATAGTTCTCCATCCGTACCCATAGGATAAAGAGGATCAAATTCATTGATTCAGTTACTGGTAAGACGCTTTACATGTAAACACATACTGAAAAGCATGCATTTGATAATATTTCATGGTAATCCGTGGAACAAATAGTTAGTTAATGATTAGACGCTTCATATGTCTACATGGGTTCGAACATTCTATACCGCTGGTTCTTTTGATTGGTAGGCGGATTTAATTCTATTAGTTCATAATAGTCTATAATTTTTTAGATTCTTATTTTAGGTGAAATGGTCTTTATTTTTGTAGACCAACTGTTGTGGCTCATGAGATGCTTCTACCGAGCAGCAGATTTCATCATCAGAAATGGTGGGAGTATATGCACATGTGATCTCTCCATTCAATTAACATAACATGACTTCTCTATTTTTTCAGTACTGTACCTAATTATCTACATGATTCAGCTTAGATAATTTAATTGATTCTAAAGTATCATCACAACATGTTTGAGTGATTAGTGCCAAACGCTGGAAACTATTTATAGAATTCAAATAAGTAGAAAAATACCAAGCTACTTGTATGTAAGAAAGAGGAAGGACAGTACAGAAGCATTTTTTTTGGGGGGGGGGGGGATCTTAGAAGACCTTTCATCCTTTCATTCACTGTACATACATTTTCTTTTGGGAACCTAGAAATGATCACTTTCATGACAGCCTCCCATGTAAAAGGAAGCTACCTTGGTAGCAAGAACTTTGTTCTCACTGTGATGAAATGCTTACCAAAGTCTAATTTACTAAAACTTAAAGCAAGTGCAAATGATTGGAATTGCGTTTTGAAAGAAGTAACACTAAAATCCAAACAACATAACATAGATATGTGGGGGTCAAATGATTGAATGACACAGGAAGTTCAATCTCACTTATTTAAGCTAATCCCTTGGAATATGACACAGGGATCATAACTTTGTCTTACTCGTTGAATTTTAGTACATGGCGAATCCCTTGGAAATCTCCTCCAAACGGCATGCATATTCTACCTTGGTGACATATTCTGTCTCTATTGGCCGACACTCAATAATACTCTTTCTTGTTGTCTTGAATTGCCGTAGATCTGGACACAAATGAACGGAACCCAATAAATTGAATATTTCACAGCTAGCTTTGTAACTAATTTTAAGATCCATATCACGATTAATGCATCATAATTTATTTACTTTTGACTAACATGCAGGCGCGAAATTAAATTTTGGTTCTGTCAAAACATTAATCTAACAATAGACACTGAGATTATAAGCCAATATCCTTCTTAGATAGTATGGAGGAACTGGGTCAAGGAACGCATATATACCTGGATAAACATAATCAAACATGCAGTCATAGTTACTATAACAACTTGCTTCAACTGGTTATAACTGGAAACAACCAAATATATATATGTCGACATGGGTTAACACAAACATAGGTCAAGGCAGCTTTTCATCAGGCATTATAAAACAAATAAAAGATACCCAGACAAAGCAATGTAGAAGACATAGATATTACATTAACTGTACCATCAGAAAGCTCTTCTTGGTTCATACATAGTAGACAAAACATATAGTATTCTTACTATCTATCAGAAGAGTAGGATGGTAGAAATAAATCCACCAAGAAGAATAATAATTAGAAGTCCAAGTAATGGGATAATGCAACGAAATTTATATTTTTCATCCGACGCAAGAAATTCAGCAATAAGAAACACATGCTCGTCGTGTTTCAACCTGGCCTTTAGCAACACACACACACAGCGAGCGATTTTTTTATTGTTGTGTTCAAGGTTTGTACGTACAGAGAACCATGGTTTTATATTCGTAATATTCCAGCATACAGCTTAAGATAATAATTCAAATGAATATTGTAGTAACAGCAATTAAAAAGCATTTACACAAATGGAAACAATTTTAATGGAATATTCCTCAGTTGCCACTGGGAACATGCTCCCTAAGTCAGTGTAGTATACTCTATACGCCTTTGATACCATAAAAAAATTGAAAAGCAATGACAGGTCATCATCTAGAAGTGTAAATCAGTGAGAGAGAGCGAATGATCATAGCCGCTCCAATGTACATCAGAGAAAACATTAAAGCTTACATAGACAATTGCGAACAACTACAACGTTAACTAAGCCTCGAATCACCAGACCTATGCCATTTGTATTCTGATGAAGTATTAAACACGGATCGTTAGTAGAACTACATATTCACTTACTGAGTCAACCTATATTGTAACATGATGAGGTAAACTGACAAACTAATGCAAAAGCAGTACTCTGCAAAGAAAGCATGAAATATTAACTAAAAAGGCCAGAAGTTTTCAGCCAAAAAAATGCACATTAATCGGCACATAATAACATTGTAACTGGACCACATAGAAGAGTTCTGTATACTAAATTCCAAAATTAACAATGCTAGCAATGAGCCAGCTCCGGTAATTGAAATTAATCTTCCATGTTTGTAGACTGCGCCATTGCGGGAGGCAGATGATCAATTCATAGTGGCAACTATGTCATTGACAGTCTCTCAGAGTCTCGTTGTTTCTAGATCAAATCTGTACATGGGTCCCAGGGAAAATGGAGATCAAGTTGCTTGCATGATATGTTAGTTAAAGTGGTGTTACAGCCGAGTATGGCAGGTTTGATGATACATTACTTGTCTGCCTCAATATGGCGTCGATGACACAAACTTGAGCAGTTGTTGCTACAGCCGGGCAGGGGTGACTTCTGTATGTTGGTCGGGCTGGGTCAAAATATTATGAAACATGACAACCTGAGAAAGCTACGATTTGTCTTGCTTTCAGGACAAACCATAAAGAAGTTACATGAGTAATTTAAGATAATAAGTATTCAATGCAGCAACATTCGAATCAGATAACCTGTGTACCATTGGCCGCTGATGATGGTATTGTCGTCAGCAACATCACGCATCAGAGGCTTTTGTACATCCTCTGATCCTTCCTGTAATTCTCAGCATGGCGTACCTAGTGTAGTTGATCAGTCGCTAATTTGCCATCCTTCCAATCTCAACCTACACAATATGTGTGCCGTGCATCTGAAAATAGTGAAAATTGTCTCTTGTTGGTTGTGGCAGTAGTATTTGTGGCACTGGTTTCTCTATCTTTCCATATCAATGATTAGGCAACTTCCAATTCCTTTTGTCATGTAAGTATCACGAACTGCATAGAGTTAGTAGACGAATTGGTTAGAAAGTAAGAGATTAAATTGTTAAGGTTAGGTAGCCTTGACCAATTAATTGTAAAAGGCCTATTTTCCTCTGCTACTTGGAGGTAACTAAAATTGTAATCATAAGAGGGTGCATACCTGGACCTGCAGCAAAAAGGGCATGGTCTTGATCTGTAGCGAAAGGGGCAAGGGTTCGATCTGCACCAATAGGGGCATGAACCCGGGGTCTCCTCTTCAAACCCGGAGGTCCAGTCCTGACGCTGGCAGCGGCGACCAGCCAAAAGCCCTACCTACCGTGAGAGCATGGAGATCCCGCGTAGGAGCATGAGAACTTTGAAAGAGAAGGCGACGTCCGGATGTCGTGCAGTAGCATGCAGATGAAGAGGAGAGAGGAGACATAGATGACAGGAAAGAGACACGCGTGGAAGAGGGGGCCTAATTAAGATCCGATAGTCATGATGCGTTGATTTACTTTTTCATGCCAAGATGCGTCGATTATCAGCAAACTTGTTTATATATAAAAAATATAGCGTGGACTTCCTGGTTGATTAGATGGGAGATTAAGCCCGGTTAGTTATCTGGTACCTTGAGATTAGTTGCGTAGATCCGTTTTTATTAGACCAATGTGTACGATCAGATTGTATTTTCTTAGGGGAGTACGATCAGATTGATATATACGTAACAAATATACAACTAATCAAACAGATTTCGGATTCTAAGATCTAGAGGTTGTGTTTTGTTTCCGGCCGTGTCTGGTTAGATTAGAGAGTTATCAAAAGATCTAGACCGTAATAATTTGGTCCCACATTAGATAAACGACTCCTAATTACTGATTAATATGGTAATTTCTTGAGAGCCTGTAATTAGTATAGGTATAGATGTAGGTGAATTATGTCATGCGATCCTATTTAGTTATTCATCATATCTTTGAATTATGTTATGCTATGCTATCCAGTTTAGATAGACATCATATATGTGAAATTATGTCATGCTATCCGTTTTAGTTAACCAATATATATGTCAACTATTTCATGCCCTTTTTTTTTCCACACTATCTATTACATCTATCTCTCATGCAATGTCTGTACATTCAACTACGTTTGTTTATCAGCCATTTGAATTGAAGTGGGTGATGCTAGTATCTAGCGGACTAAAAACACGGTCTTCAAATAAAACAGTGCTACCTCTTGGTGGAGATAGCACCCCGGTTGTACATGCACAAGAACCAGCCCTACCACACATAACCCAAATTCTCACAGATTGTACCCCTACTACGATGGACAGAGAACCAGCTTCACCCAATCTAACCCCAACCCCACACTACTAGAAAAAGGGCTATAGATGGGATTGATACTAATGGCGCACCAGACAAGCGGTGCGCCATTAGTATATACTAATGGCGCACCACCTACTGATACGCCATTAGAGTTGAAACTACTAATGGCGCACCTGGCCCAGGGTGCGCCATTAGTATCAATTTTTTTTAACTAGTGCGCCTGTCCAAACATACTAATGGCGCATCCAGGTACAGTGCGCCATTACTAGTTGTAACTAGTAATGGCGCACCAGTCGGAAAGTGCGCCACTAATGTTATTTTTTTTATTATATTTTTTATTCCCTTTTTTGCAAAACTACTAATGACGCACTGTTCCACCGTAACTAGTAATGGCGCACTGTGGGACAGTGCGCCATTAGTATTTTTTTTTGCAAAACTACTAATGGCGCACCACCAGGAGGTGCGCCATTAGTAACCTGGATTACTAATGGCGCATTTAGAGTTGGTGCGCCATTAGTAAGTGGGCAGCAACAAGATATTTTGGACAACCTCTCCTACCCACACTCACTTTCTCCCCACTTCATTCTCTCCACCTCCTCCTTGTCTCGGGTGCCTCCTCTTTTTCACCTCATTTCCACCATAGATTCATTCAATTTAAGTGGTTAAATTACCTTGTTTTGATAGGTAAGTAAGGGGGGAAGCTATATTTATGTTGTTCTCCCTACAACAATGTGCACATGCACTTTTATGGCCTAGCTAGATCTATGTATGTTCGTGGTGTTGCATATGTTTGTGGTGTTGCATATGTGTTTGTGTTTGGAGGTGTACCGGTATTTGAAATTCGATAGTTGCCAATATTTTGCCGGAATGTTGATTCATTTCTGTTTCGGCGAGAATTTTGGCATTAAGCATTCTTTTTGGTCCTATTTTTAGGGAAAGTCATGCCAAATTTTTTCTTGGTTCTAAAATATCGTTTTGCTCTATCCCGCAGGCGACCATGGTCCGCATGATGACCGAAGGCATCGTGAATAGGTTTTTGAGGTCCGCGAAGGCCGAGATGCTTCAAAAGAACGAGACAGAGATAAGATGTCCGTGTCAAAGATGCAAGCTGAAGAGCCTTATTGCGGACCCGGAATCCGGGCAGGTGCGGGACCACCTGCTCTTGCGTGGTTTCATGGATGGCTATCGGTGGCAAGGTGATGAAGATGACTACGAAGTCGTCCATGGCGGCCGGGCAAGAAATGAGGAAGGGCGGCAAGACAACCACCGCGGCTCGGGCGGGCGAGAAGACGAAGAATCCCGAGGAGATGATCACGACGGTGATGTTGTACACAGTCATCATGTAGAAGATGCAGGACATGATGATGAGGAAGATGCCGGAGCAGTCGACGGGCATGATCATGAAGATGATGATGCCGGCGGAGCAGACGACGCTGGACCATCGATGGGCTGGGTGCAGGACCCTCATATTCAAGAGCTGCTTCTCAAGCAGACGGATAACGCAAGAGCTGCCGCCCGAGAGAAAGCCAAGATGGATCAACTTGAGTTAGACGCGGTTACTCCATTGTATGAAGGATGCAGGCCCGAGGATACCCGCCTGAAAGTAATGCTCATGGCTCTGGAGATGAAGGTAAAACACAAAATGACCGACGCATGCTTCGACGAGAACATGTCATTCTAGCACGAACGTCTTCCCAAGGGGAACAAGTGCCCGACCAGTTTGGAGGAGGCGAAGAAAATCGTGTGTCCTCTGGATTTACCGCACGTGAAATACCATGTGTGCATGAACAATTGCATCATTTATCGGGATGAGCACGCGGAGTCTACCATATGTCCGGTGTGCGGCGTCACTCGATACAAGAAGAGGAAGAAAGCTCCTCGAAAAGTGGTGTGGTACTTTCCGATCACTCCGCGTCTGCAGCGGTATTTCGCGGACCCTAAGGTAGCAAAGCTCCTGCGTTGGCACGCGGATAGGGAGGAGAAGAAGCGAGAAGATGACGCAAATGATCCGGAGATAGATAAAAAAGACAAGATGCTGAGTCACCCTAAGGATGCGAGCCAGTGGCAACCGTTGAACTTTGAAGACCCAGAATTTGGGAATGATCCAAGGAACATCGTGCTGGGCGCGAGCACCGATGGAGTCAATCCGTTTGGCAACCAGAGATGCACACATAGCACCTGGCATGTGTTTGTGTGGATGTACAACCTTCCCCCCTGGTTGTGCATGAAGAGGAAGTACATTCACATGAGTATGCTAATTGAAGGACCGAAACAACCAGGGAACGACATCAATCTGTATCTGGGGCTGCTGAAAGAGGAGCTTGACACGCTGTGGAAAACGCCAGCCAATACGTGGGACGCCGCAGAGAAAGAATATTTCCCTATGAGAGCCGCGCTGCTCACGACGGTGCACGACTATCTCGGTTACGGTTATGTCGCGGGGCAGGTGGTCCACGGAATTTCTGGGTGCGTCAGGTGCATGGATGACACAATGTATCGCCAGCTAGATAGAGATCCCGGGTCTTCGAAAACCGTGTTCATGGGACATCGAAGGTGGCTTCGCGACGATGACCCGTGGAGAAAACGCAAGGATCTGTTCGATGGTGAAACCGAACCCCGAGGACGCCCGCGTACAAGGAGCGGCGAGGAAATAGACGAGCTGTTGAAAAATTGGAAAGACTGCCCACTGCCGGGAAAGAAGCAAAAGGCGCCAGAGCCGGGAAAGAAGAGAAAGGCGCCAGAGTCGCTGCTGAAGATATGGAAAACGAGGTCTGTTTTCTGGGACTTGCCGTACTGGAAGATCCACCGTGTGCCTCACAGCCTTGATGTCATGCATATCACGAAAAACGTGTGCGAGAGTCTGCTTGGTACCCTGCTCAACATGCCAGAGAGGACCAAAGATGGGCCGAAAGCAAGGGCAGACTTGAAATCAATGGGCATCAGGCAGGAGCTTCACGCTATATATGATGATCATGATGATGATGATGATGATGAGGCGAAGCAGGACACGGAAAGTCGTCACAAAGGCAAAAAGGCCAAGAAGACCGGAAATGACTACCCTCCCGCGTGCTTGACTCTAAGTCAGGAGGAGATCGAGCAGTTTTTCACCTGCCTCGTAGGAGTAAAACTTCCTAACGGTTACACGGGGAAGATAAGCAGATACCTAGACCCAGCGAAGCTGAAGTTCAGCGGGATGAAGTCTCACGACTGTCACGTGCTAATGACGCAGATACTTCCAGTTGCAATCCGTGGGATTATGGACACGCACGTCCGTGAAACCCTATTTGGCCTATGCAACTTTTTCGACGTCATCTCTTGGAAGTCTGTTGGCGTGAGGCAACTCAGAAGGCTACAGGAAGAGATCATGGTGATACTATGCGAGCTTGAGATGTACTTCCCGCCCGCATTCTTCGACGTTATGGTGCATCTGCTGGTCCATATCGTGGACGATATCATCCAACTCGGGCCGACGTTCCTGCACAGCGTGATGCCGTTCGAAAGGATGAATGGTGTCATCAAAGGATACATTCGCGATATGTCACGTCCAGAGGGAAGCATAGCCAGGGGCTTTCTGACCGAAGAGTGCATCTCCTACTGCACGAATTATCTAGGCATCGAGAACCCCGTTGGTCTGCCCGTCAACAGGCACCTCGGCAGGCTCGCTGGATGGGGTCACCGTGAGGGTCGTGCAAAATGCATGTCGACTTCGATGGTCGACTCGCCGACTTTGAAAGAGCAAACCTAGTCGCGCTACAACACATAGACGTGGTCGATCCTTGGGTGGTAGAGCACAAAACCTTTATTAGGAAGACGTACAATGACCGAGGCCAACAGAGGACGGACGGAGATATACTCAAAGAGCACAACTCATGTTTCACGCGTTGGTTCAAGCAGAAGCTTCTGTCGTACCCTTTACATGAGGATTCTTCCGCGGAAGAACAACTCATATTCGCCTTGTCACAGGGCGCCGAGCACAACCTGATGACCTATGAGGCGTACGATATCAACGGCTACACATTCTACACTGAGGCCAAGGACATGAAGAGCGATGGTTATCAGAACTCCGGGGTAACGATGGAATCCTACACCGGTAACGACAAGGACAGATACTATGGAAGGATCGAGGAGATCTGGGAGCTGAGCTATGCTGGAGAGAAGGTCCCGATGTTCCGTGTCATATGGGCCAAGAGCGTCCTAAAAGAAGACCGGTATTTCACCACCATGGTTATACCCGAAGCCAAATCCAGGACCGCGCGCGCAAACGTCACCGCGAAAAATGAGCCATGGGTACTGGCTTCCCAAGTGGACCAATGCTTCTTCATTACCGACTCGTCAAAGCCCAGTCGTGTTGTCGTGAGGAGAGGCAAAAGGAAGATCATCGAAATGGATGAAGTACGGCGACCCGAGGATCGAACATGACGACGATGATGAAGTAGCAGCATACACCACAAGAAGAAGCAGGACCACCCTACCTAAAGGACGTCCGTTCCACAGAAGAACTCCATTTGTGAAAAAGAAGGGCAAGAAGAGTGTGAACAAATAGCTAGCTAAGATCGATTGTATTTAAATCGTAGCCTTCATTTGTCGATTGTATTTCATGGGTACTTTTTGAACTATCATGAATATTTTTAAATTTCATGGACACTCGATCTCGACCCCCCTCCATCTCGATCGCTATCCCACCTCGCCAGATCCGGTCCCCCTCGCCGCCGAGCACCCCCCGGTCCACCGGCCGCCGCCGCCGACCCCCCGCACACTCGATTCCCCTAGTCAACCGCCGCCGCCGACCCCCCGCAC
>NC_041388.1:690314999-690323706 GCF_002162155.2 Triticum dicoccoides
GCATTACTGTTTGATGTAATTTTTAAAAAAATTATTACTGTCTTATAAAAAAATATTACTATTATGATTTAAACAAGTTTGAACATATTTAAACACAAATAAGTATCAAACAACATTTTAAATGGATAAAAAAAATTGTGGAGCCTGGGAATCGAACCCAGGACCTCCTGGTATGAGAACTGGCTGCTGACCAGTCAAGCTAGTAGAGGGAACTTGGTTTGGATCAGTTCACGTGGAAGATAACCTGTTGGCTTGAGCAGAAATAAAAAAAATACTAATGGCGCACCACGGTGGGGTGCGCCATTAGTATGGATATACTTATGGCGCACCGAGGGCTGGTGCGCCATTAGTATTGTGCCCGGCCCCATCCATATTCCCCTCCCTCCCCGGCCCCTCCCTATCCCCTCTCTCTCCCTCACCCTCGCCCTCGATCCCCTTCCCCTCTCCTCTCCCGACGCCGCTGCCCCGCCGCCTCGACGCTGCCCCGCCGCCCCGACGCCGCCTCGACCCCGCCCCGCCGCCCTGACATCCTTGGTGGGAGCCCCTACATTGCTGGATTCGTCTTCGTCTTCAACCTACAGTCACCGGCGCGTCCGCAACGATTGTCGCCGTTCTGCTGCTCCTAAGCCACCAACGGGCCATCGTGTGCCTCCTCGGTGAGGCACTCAACCATTCCCTTCTCCTTCCTGTGCGGAACCGCCTCGTATTCGTCGCTCTATTCGAGGCCGAAGCCATCGTCCGCCATGGCCACGAGCTCATCGTGGCCGTGCTTTTTCCCCGCGTCTCTGGCCGCCCCAGTTCGCCCCCTCGCGCGTGTGCACCTGCCCACGGCCGCGCCCCGCCCGCTGCCTTGCAACAGCTGCTACTGCGTGCGCCTGTAGCCGCCACTGCCGTGTCTAACAGCTGCTGCTGCTGCTAGACATTGAATCGTGCTGCTTCCTTCTTCAGTTAACCCAAGTGTCAAATTTTTTTCAGTTTTGTCAGAATAAAAATGTACAAGGAGTCATTCTGTCCAACTCTGCTGAAAAATAGTTTTCTTGAGTTTTGATCATCAAGAGGACTCATCTTGTAAACGAACTCGTGCTGATAGTTGCAGCTTGCATTAGCTACAGTTTCAAGTCTTGTGGTTGTGATTACTTGACTACCTTTTTGGTTTTCTGGAAACACGCAGTGAATAATTTCCCATACTGATTCATCCCATATATCATCAATGACAAAGAAGTACCTAAAAAAGTTTAACATCAAGCATGCACTCTGCTCTTTTGTGTGATATGGGACTTGGGACTTGGGAATTGGTTCTTTCTTACTACAGTCTTGCTGCTATAGTATGGCTCTGTTCTTGGTGGAGTACAATTTTGTATAAAATGAAATGCAAGGTTGCTGATACTGTAACCCAGATCAATTTTTTTTTCAATTTATGCAACTGTAAGAGTACCAACCAGATTACACAAATCATTTTGATCTGCAAGGTTGTTGTTGCTGTGATGGAGTAACTCTGTAAGATGGAGTACAAGAGTACTGTAGTAGTAACTCTTGATTAATTATGGCATTGTGTGTCATAATTTGCTAGGTTGCATGGCATGTGCTGGATGAAGCTTATGGTGTAGTATCTTAATTGACTGATGTTGATGAACCTTTCCTGTGCCGAGCAAGGCCTACCGCCCCTCTTCGATAAATACGGTGACAAGCAGACCAGGAACTTTGTCAGGGCCCGGTACAAGAAGACCGAAAACAAAGGAGCTTACCACGGATCCGAAGACCAGGGCGCTTGAGCTTGTTCTGGTAAGGAATACACCCCCGCGTAATTAGCTCCATATGGTTGCATTCTAATTAATGAAGCCAAATTTCTAAATGGTTCACATTCCTTCCGCAGGCGACTGAAAGCAGTAGCGCGGGGTCGACTAAGAGCAACCCTTGGGACACCACTCTAAATAGGGCGTTGAATGTAATGAAGAACAAGGATAAGCTCAGTAAGCCGACGTCAGCTGGTCGTGTGGCCGGCAAAGGCTTGTCGACAAAATGGTCGTCATACTATAACACTGGTGGGCGAAAGGAGAAAAAGACCAGCTCGGAAAGCCAGGCGCGCGAGGTTCAAGAACTCAGGGCACATGTGGCGCGGATTCCAGAGATTGTCCAAGAGCAAGTGCAACAATAACTCGGAGCGACGATCACCGCCATTGTGCCTACCTTGATCCAGGGGATTAGTGCGTGGATTGCGGGCGGCCAACAGGGGCCGCCCCCGATTCCTAGCTTCACGGCCAGCAACTCGCAGAACGCGATGGCGGGGCCATTGGTGTCTCCGGCGGAGGCGGCATTGGTGTCTCCGACGCCGGCACGGGAGCTTAATGCACCCGGGTGTACGTCGGCCGGCACCTCTGCAGCAAGCGGCCCCTCCGTCAACTGCACGCCCGCCGTTGGCGGTGCCTCGACATTAGCCGAGCTCGACGCCATCATCACGGTAACTAATTAAGCCTCTCTCGGCCGAGGACTTCATCTCCTTGCCTTTGACTGGGCATCCCTGACGCCCTACATGTTTTCGCAGGGTGCCGCCGACGTTCCGTGCACTCTCCTGCACTTCATGAACAACGAGTTGGTCGATGTCACCAAGGGCAAAATCGTTCAACCGGGCAACCCCTTGTTCCACGGTACCCAGATGCCACCCAACTTGTTTAGGGTTCAACTGGTTCGGGTGCTGCCAGGTTGCGACGAGTTGTTACCTTCGATTCGACCCGTCGGGGCCGACGATGATGACGTGATGACCCTCAGCGCCTGCCTGAGCTGGCCCCTGCTTTGGCCGAAGAGCCAGATTCGTTTGGGGGCGGGGGATACCACCCCAAAGACAACACCGCCAGTCGTGCCGGCGCCAAGTCGGCCCCATGGCAAGACCGCCGCAATGGTGCCGGACATCCCTATGCCACTGGATCCAAACATGCATATGGCACAGGATCAGAACGACGACGACGATGATACATTTGCCAACGTCGATCAGTACTTTGCCGATCATGGGTACGGTGGCGACTTCATGGGGCCTCCTTCTCAAGAACCCAACCCAACAAAAGACATGCGTGATCTAGCTGGTACCGCGGAGAAGCCAAGTTGCAATAGGCGTCGTCTGCAGTTCAGCTCTCAGGAGATGCCTCCAGCTGCCGACTTCATCGAGCCTCAGATAGGCGAGGTGCGAAATATGATCAGCCCCAACACACTCAAGAAGGCGGTCTGTGAGCAGAACTCGGTCCCATTACAGGAGAAGAAGAAGGCACGCAAAAGAAAGACTAACAAGGGTGCGGGCCAGCCGGCACCGAGTACGATCCGTGCTCAGGACGGGCCACCTTCACCTGAGGATATCTCGAGGAGGGTGCATGTGGCGGGTTGGCTGATGCTACCGAGAAATATGCTCGATGCTGCAACCGGTGCTATGCGGAGTCTGCATGACAGTGTTCTTTCTTTGGAGAAGCGGCGTCTCGGAGAGAAGGATGTGGCATACCCGGTTTTCGCGGCCAAGGTACCAGAGGGCAAGGGCTTTGTGGATAACTCCATCGGGGGTACGATCGTCCTACGGTTTGATGACATCCACGCTATGTTGAACCTTCATCCGCTGCACTACACCTTCGTTCGGCTATTTTCGCTGAGTATGGAGATGCGGATCATTCGCGACAAGACCCCGGACATCGTGATAGTCGACCCCTTCTACATGCGTGCCAAGATCTTGGGCAGCGCTGGGGACCGGCAAGTCACGAGTTCTTACCTCGAAGGCGTCATTCTGGCAAACCAAGATAAGGATAACTTCCTCGTGCCTTACTTTCCCGAGTAAGTCCTCCCCTCAACCGCCCCGTAACATATGAATTCTTAGATTTCGATCGTTTTTCTTTTAACATTCCGTGTTTTCTGCAGTGACACACGTTGCACGCTCATCCTCCTAAGCCCCAAATATTCCATGGCCACGTATTTCGACCCGGACCGTCAGTCGAACATAGACTACACAAATGTCAAGAAGGTTCTTGATGATGTTCTCCCCGGCTACGTCAAATCTGGAGGCACCTTCACCAGGCCTATTCGTAAGTACGGCAAGCACGTGTTCTCCCACAATACGACGTTCTGCTGCGTCAAGCAGCCGCCTGGCGGTCAGAAGGGTGCCTACTACGCCATCCATCACATGCGGGCGATCGTACGGGACCATCATCACCTTCTACTACCGAGTAGACTCAAAGATTGGGCCGCGAGCGTGTCGGCAATCCAGGACGCGGACATCAGACAAGAATTCTTTCGCATCCAGTCGGAGTTTGCGGAAATCATCCATCAAGATGTCCTTCGTACCTCGGGGCAGTTCTACCTCAGAAATCAACCGTCCAATAGTGACATCGACACAATCCTACAAATGCAGGCTGACAACGCCCGTTCTTTCATGACTCCCACGATAGACGGCGGCTTCATCCACGCTCCGGTCCCTTGATTCGAGTCGAAAGCAGTGATGTTGTGTCTAGTTCTGAAACATCGATTGGCTCATGTTGTAATTGAACTTTAATGAACTTGTAGTATGTCTCTTTGGTTTCGAGAGTCGTTCAACTTAAGATGTAATCGATGCTATTAATGTCTTGCTTTTCTCTTCCGATCGTTCTGTTGCATACTTATATATTGCTTATGTATTGTCTGTGAATTGGTACTAACGTTTTGTTTGGCTACTGCATAGCGATGCCGTGGTATGTCGTGTACAAGGGTAAGGTTCCCGGAGTCTACGATGACTGGGAGGAGTGTCGGAGACAGGTTCACCGATTCAGCGGTAACAGTTACAAAGGGTACGCCACTAGGGCCGAGGCCGAATCTAGATACACCCACTATCTAGCGGGAGAGGGGAGGGAGCGTTGGAGGAACCGGATGAAGACGAGTTTCATCGTGATGATGCTCATCATGATGACCGCAGCTCTCTTCTATGTGATGGTAGTTTAGATGATCGATATCGACTTGTAATGTGAAGACAAACTCGCGGTCTCGAGACTTGTAATATAATGTTCTATATTTGTTCGGTCTTTTCAATTCGGAGACTAATATGATGAATTGTATTCGGAGACTAAAATGATGAATTGTATTCAGAGACTAATCTTCTATTGTATTCGATGAATCTGTTGTTGATGTGTGCTGTTTATATTTTGTCCAATTATACATTTTGTAACCTGTGCAAAAAACAGAAAATTAAAAAAATAAAAAAACCCTAATATTCATACTAATGGCGCATCACACCATAGTGCGCCATTAGTATGCCAAAGGATACTAATGGCGCATCATTAGACAGTGCCCCATTAGTATGCCGAACTTACTAATGGCGCATCTCGTTGTCGTGCGCCATTAGTATGCCAAAGCACCTGGGTATACATGGCCCCCTGGGAGGCATACTAATGGCGCACTGTTGTATATACTAATGGCGCATCTGAGGTGCGCCATTAGTATACCAGATACTAATGGCGTGCTACTAATGGTGCACCACTAATGCGCCATTAATGGCCAAATTAGGTGCGCCATTAGTAGGCCTTTTCCTAGTAGTGCCAGCCGATAGTAACCCAGTTCTAGTTGACACAGCACCATCTCCACCACAGAGCTCCCAAACAAGAGCAGTTAGTAAGGCAGCTCCAGTTCCCAAAGGGCCAGTACTATCACGGCGAACCCCAACTCCACCAGTTAGTACGCCTATTCCTATGGAGGAAGCACAACCAGCTAGTCGTAGTTTAACATCTATCGCATTTGATGTTGTTAAATCGTATGTGCGTATCTTTTCATCTTGGAAATATTATACTAAATATGAAGGAAAATGCCAGTTGCAGGTGTTTGTCCAGGAGTTATGTGTAAGTAATATTATTCATGGCAATTACTTTGCTTCGTCCCATACATCCTACCTCCATGATGGTTATAATACAACAAATTTTCCCATTTTTCTCTATAGAGAAGGACCGATTTGGAAACTCAGGATGAGGTAACCTATGCTAATACCTGTGCTATATTCAAGAATGCTTAGTTGCAGTATCGGAATTACCTGAAGAAAACGTACTTCACCGGCAAAGAAACTCATCAAATTCCCTTACGTTCTCCTGAGACACATTTATTGGACGATGACTGGGAACGCCTTGTTCTGTACTGGTCCCGAACCAAGAATGTGGTAAGGTCTATGAGCTCATTTTGTATTTTTAAGTATTATATTCTTGCGTCTTACTGTACTCTGTTCATGTAGAACAAGTGTCTAAACCTGAAGAACAACCGTTCTAATTTAAGATTCCATTGCTACCATAGGACATAGATATATGTTTGTTTGATGCTTTTATTATGTACTAGTACTTGGCAATAGAAGACTTGGTAGTTTAATCCTGTCCACCTTACTAATGAACTGGTTCACCGAAATGAGTTTCATATACTTGTACATGCTAAACTTGTTATGTGTCTGCTTGTTTCTTCTTTTAGAATGCTGACAGAATATTGGGGAAGAGTGCCTTATTAAGCAACGGTAAAGGAAGTAGTGCAGATAAGGTTCAGAATAATGACACATCCTGTCTTGGTTTAGTGTTGGAGTTACTGGCCACTACCGCTTGCACAAGCTATTCAAACTCACTGTCTGAATTAGTTCGGTTTCTTGAGTCTCAACTACAAGCTGAAAAACATCGTTCAGCTGTGCTGCGACAAGAAGCGGAAGGACTGCGGAAGTCCCTGGAGCATTCAGATGCATACTTTCTGGTGCAACAGCAAGCATTGGAGGATTTTAGCGCCAAACAGGACAAAGCTAATCAGCTTGCTAAGCTTATTGCCAGCATGGTGGATACCCAGGATAACATTTCTTGAGCTCTTCTGAAGTTGTTTCAGTTATGCTCTTGTTTTGCTGCCCCGTTTATTTGCACTGGTGGCCAAGTTTGACGGCCAGTGTATATGATATGCTGCTTTGTTCCCTATATTTGCACTGGTGGCGAACTTTGATGCCCAGTGGATGTAATATGTGTAATAGCCGTGATAGCCTAGCGTTAGTTGATTGATTATTTATTTCCTTGTTGTCTTATTTATTTGTTTGCTTGGAGTCATTGCAGTTCTTATTCTGCGATTAACTAGTGGCTGCAATAACCTATTTTTTAAAACTAGGCCATAATAACCATGGGCTAATATTTACTGTAGTGACACTGGGCCTCCTACGGGCCGTAGAAACAGTGACCTTCTACGGGCCGTAGAAACAGTAGGCCTTCTACGGGCTGTAGAAACAATGGGCCTTCTACGGGTCGTATCATCAATGGGCCTTATACGGGCCGGATGATCGATTGGCCAAACCTGGGCCAATAACAGACCGCATTATGGCCGTAAACGGGCTAGAGTTGGAATCGTCCATTCATGGGCCGACCGTAACGGGCCATCGTTAATAGGCCGTATTTGATGACGCTATGAAAAATGGCCCAACGTATTAATGGACCACAAACGGGCCGACTGTAACCACGGGCTGAATTTGGCCCACAAGCAGAAAATGACAGTAATGGGCCGTAAGTAAACGAATGCTGGAAATGAGCCCAGGAATAAATGGGCTCTGAGAAGGCCAAAAGATAACATGGGCTAGAAATGGCCCAACGGAATAACGGGCCATTAATGGGTATAAAGTGATACACTGTTCATTACGGGCCAGTTTCACCACGGGCCGTTAATAGGCCAAGAGTTACATAGGGCCTCATATGGGCCGAAAGACGTCATGGGCCATACATGGGCCAGAAGTGAAAACGGGCTGGAATCATATTGGACGGCCTAGATGACGCTACTCGTCCTAATTCGGATAGGGTGTAATGGGCCTTGGGTTAGCGGGCTGTAAATGGGCTATATGCAAACATGCCGTTAACAGACTTTCCATGGGCCGGCCCGCCACCTTTTGACCAAGTCAAACGGGCCGGCCTTTTCACAGGAATGGGCCTCTGTTGGGCCGTGCCACGTGTCGACGTATCATAGGTGCCTATCTGACCCATTGATGAGCTGACACGTGTTTCCTCCGGCCAATAAGAATTCTACACGTGGAAATTTCCCATTGGTCGGGGCTGTTAACGGGTTATCGGATCCAAAACCCGACCCGATAGCTTAACGGCATTCCGTTATGGTGGATGCCACGTGTCGGTCACCCTTGACGAAAGCACTTCTGTGACGAGCGATTTATCGTCATGGAAGTGGACACTTCCGTGATGATAATTTTGGTAATGTCATGGAACACTTCTACGACAGCACAGGTATGACTATCTTGATTCTGTCATAAATTTGTCATGGATGTACATGCATGACAAAAAAGCGACCTATTCTGACAAACACGTATCATCACGGGAGTGTATTTTTTTGTAGTGACACATCAACCGCTATCCAGCATGCATCTAGAGTATTAAGTTCATAAGAACAAAGTAACGCATGAGGCAAGATGACATGATGTAGAGGGATAAACTCATGCAATATGATATAAATGTCACATCCCTAGTTCTGGTATGACCTAGACCAGCTAGTCTTTTGTGCATCATGTTTAAATTCGATTTAAATTTGAAATGGGGATTTGTGAAACCCTCAGAAATTATTTCTGGAAATAACTCAAATAAAATTTGCTCCAAAAAGGTCGAAGAAAATGTTAATGCTGCTCTCTGATAATATTTGTCAGAGTTAAAATTCAAACAAATATTATTAGCAGCTCATAGATATTTATTTTGGCCTTTTGGAATTAATGCAA
>NC_041388.1:690324428-690339809 GCF_002162155.2 Triticum dicoccoides
GACACGCGCAGGAGTTTCGCCTCCTCGCTCTGAAGCTCTCCACCCAGCCACGCAAGCCGGAGCGCCCCGTGGAGCCGCCGCCGTCGCCATCTTCGCCTCCGGCCGCCGTGCATCCCCATTGCCGCCCCGCCGACTCCAGCCTCCCCCAAGCTCTCTGACGATGTCCCCGAGCCCGCCGTGAGCCCCTGCATCGGTTTCCCCTTCTCCCTTGCCTCCCCGCGCTCTGTAGCCATGCGCCCACTTGAGGAGAGGTCCGGCTGCCGCCGCGGGCTTCGCTCCGGCGAGCTCCGCCACCCCCGCAGCCTCCCGTCCGCTCCCCTGGATGCGCGCGAGCACCAGCTCATCGGGGATGGTCTCCGCGGCCCACTTGGTCGCCGGAGACGCAATCCCGAGCCCCTCCGCCGCGTTCGGCCTCGCCGGCGGCTAAACGCCGGTGGGGTTTGACCCTTTGACCTCGCCGGCCCGTTAGGTGGGCCCCATGGTCCAGGTGATTAGCTTAAGGCTAATCACCATTTAACTAAAACTGACACTGACAGTGGGCCCCAGTGCCACTAACCCTATAATTAGGATAAACTAACCCCTGCTTAACCTGTTACACTGACGTGTGGAGCCCACAAGTCAGGTTTGACCCGAGTCAGCGCCGTTGACTTGCTGACGCAAGCATGACGCAGTTATTTCGTTTCTGGTTTTAAATTAAATCAGGAAATTCGAGAAAATGATATAAACTTCAAAAATTCATAGAAATTCAACCGTAGCTCAGATTGAAATAAGTTATATATGAAAAATGATCAGAAAAATTCAATCTATCCATCTGTACCATTTTCATGCATGACAAACCATCCTATACATGCTGTATATATGAAAACACACTTATGTCATTTAAAGGGACTTAATTTAGAGTTGCATTAGAACCTTTGGTTCAAATAGACCTCTTCCAAATAGAATGCTAAATGCATTCACTCAAAACACATCACATACTCATGCCATGTTCATGCATCATAATGTTGCATATGATTGTGTATTGATTGCTGACACCGTTCCTTCTCGATAGGTCCTGCTCTAGAGAGTGCTCCAGAGTACCTGTCTGAGGAGCAGTGCCCCCCTGTTGATCTACCAGGCAAGCAAACCCCCTTGTTCATTCCGATAAAATCCTACTCTCTCGCTCCTGCTCTCATTTATTGCATTAGGACAACAATGATTCAACTACTACTTTGTGCTGCGGTAGTTGAACCCATTCCTCTGCATGACCTGTCATTGCCACAGTAACTAGTTGAAACCCACTAGCATGTATAGGAGTTGATTGAAGCCATTGTTCTGTTCCTACCATGCCATGCTTGCTATTGCTTAGAGTGTGTCAGGTTTGATTCATTGGGAATGAATTGGAGTGCAGTGTTCTATGTTCTGATGCTGAGAGTGAAGTGTGTGAACATGATTCGGTAAAGGTAGCGGTGAGGGGCCATGTAGGAGTACATGGTGGGTTGTCTCACTAGAATCGTCCTTAAGCACTGAGTTCTATGTATGTTGTCCAATGACTCGATACTACCACACATTGGGTTCCGGTAACTCGACCCCTCTAGACTTATTAACCAACTTGATCTCTGTCCAGGAGTCGCAACTAGTTTCTGGTGTTTGTAGGTAGTGTTAGTAGTCTACCAAGTGGCACCAGACCAGGTGGGCTTGGGACAGACTAGGCACAGTGGCACGGTGTACCAAGTGGCACCCGGATGGTGGGCTTGGCAACCCTGCTCACATCATTTGGGGCCGTGAGCGACACCCCGGCCGGATCTCCTTGCGGATGGAACCCGAATAGGCGATGAACCTGGATGAGAGACTTGTGTGGTTAGTCAGGTCGTGGCCGACACCCTCGCTAGGCTTTCGCTTGAAGGTTGCCGAGGTACATGACGTGTACATGGTGATAAGTGGTGAGAGAGTGTGTGAAGAAGTACACCCCTGCAGGGTTATCATGATCTATTCGAATAGCCGTGTCCGCGGTTATGGACTTCTTGGATGCTTATGTGGTACATAGACAACTTGAAATGGATACTCTAAAATTCTCAAGACAAGTATGAGTGCTATGGATGGCCTTCTCGTAGAGAGACAGGGATGAATCCATAGTAGTGTATTGTTTTGGTGATTAGTGGACTCGTGTGCGCTGCCTCACCTCAAAGAAGTTTCTCGTAGTCGTAGAACAGGATAGCCACTGAGTCAAAGATGGCTTGCTGCAACTAAACCCCACACTACCCTCTTGATACAAATGCATGTATGATAGGATCTGATGTAAGTCTTGCTGAGTACCTTTGTACTCACGTTTGCTTTTATTATGTTTTGCAGGTGAGACATCTGTCTCACTAGTAGTACTGCTTGGACTTCGACGAGTAGCTTGTTACCTCAGCTATGATCTTGTACCCTTGGGAGGGACTTGTAGATAGTCAGGCTTCTTAGCCATTTTCTTTTGTAGTTGTCTATACTCAGACATGTAATGCTTCCGTTGCTTGTATGCTCTGAATGATGGGTCATGTGACCCCTGTTTGTATTTAATGCTATGTGGCTCTTCTAGGCCTTTATCTATATGAGTTGTGTTATGTTGTGATGCCATGTTGTACAACACATACTTGCATGTTATGCGTACGTGTGACGTGTATTGCTATGTGTGGTATCCGACAATATAGTTGTTTATACTTGGCAGCCTCTCTTATGGGGAAATGTAGTCTAGTGCTTCCTTGAGCCATAGTAGTCCGCTACAGCCTGGTTCACCGGAGTCCTGCTAGCCCAGCACTACTGCTTAGGACACTTGACTGGCCGGCATGTGTTTCACTTCGTTCCTGTGTCTGTCCCTTTAGGGAAATGTCACGCGGTGACATCCGGAGTCCTGCCTAGCCTGCTACAGCCCGGGTTCCCCGGAGTCCTGTTAGCCCAGTGCTACAACCCGGATTCACACGCTGCTGACCGACATGCTCGATGTGAATCATGTATGCCTGTCCCCATAGGTTAGTGCCGCTTTGGGTTCACGACTAGCCATGTCGGCCCGGGATCTCTGTCATATGGATGCTAGCGACACAATCATATACATGAGCCAAAAGGCGCAAATGGTCCCGGCCAGGGTAAGGCAACACTCGTTGGAATACCGTGCGTGAGGCCGCGAAGTGATATGAGGTGTTACCGGCTAGATCGATGTGACTTGGAATCGGGGTCCCGACAATAAACCCCATCTTTTTATCCTCGATGGCAACAATACAATACATGCCTTGCTACCCCTACTGTCACTGGGAAAGGACACCGCAAGATTGAACCCAAAGCTAAGCACTTTTCCAATTGCAAGAAAGATCAATCTAGTAGGCCAAACCAAACTGATAATTTGAAGAGACTTGCAAATATATCAAATCATGCATACAAGAATTTAGAGAAGAATCAAATATTTTTCATAGATAATATGGATCATAAAACCCACAATTCATCATATCTCGGCAAACACACCGCAAAAAGAATTACATCGAATAGATCTCCAAGAACATCAAGGAGAACTTTGTATTGAGAACCAAAGAGAGAGAAGAAGCCATCTGGCTAATAACTATGGACCCGAAGGTCTGTGGTAAACTACTCACACATCATCGGAGAGGCTATGGTGTTGATGTAGAAGCCCTCTGTGATCGGATCCCCCTCCGGCAGATCACCGAAAAAGGTCCCCAGATGGGATCTCATGGGTACAGAATGTTGCGACTGTGGAAAAGTGATTTCCTGG
Source organism: Triticum dicoccoides (assembly GCF_002162155.2). NCBI lineage: Eukaryota > Viridiplantae > Streptophyta > Magnoliopsida > Poales > Poaceae > Triticum > Triticum dicoccoides. Next base: position 690,328,168 of record NC_041388.1, read on the forward strand.
CTCCCTTGGATGTTTTCAGGGTATAAGAATATGTATAGGCGAAGGAAGTAGGTCGGTTGAGCTATGAGGAGCCCACGAGGGTGGGGGCGCGCCCCCGTACCTCGTGGCCACCTTGTTGCTTCCTTGACCTCCACTCCAAGTCTCCTGGATTGCATTTGTTCCAAAAAAAAAGATCCTCGTGAATGTTTCATTCCATTTGGATTACGTTTGATATTCCTTTTCTATGAAAAACTGAAATAGGCAAAAACAGCAATTGGCACTGGGCCTCCTGTTAATAGGTTAGTCCCAAAACTAATTTAAAAGTGCATATTAAAGCCCATTGAACATCCAAAACAGATAATATAATAGCATGGAACAATCAAAAATTATAGATATGTTGGGACGTATCAACTTCCCCAAGCTTAACTCCTGCTCGTCCTCGAGTAAAAACGGAATTTTTGATGTGGAATGCTACCTAGCATAATTTTCAATGTAATTTTCTTTTTTGTGGCATGAATATTCAGATCCGAAAGATTCAAGACAAAAGTTTAATATTGACATAAGAATAATAATACTTCAAGCATACTAATAAAGCAATCATGTCTTCTCAAAATAACATGGCCAAAGAAAGTTATCCCTACAAAATCATATAGTCTGGCTATGCTCTATCTTGATCACACAAAATATTTAAATCATGCACAACCTCGATGACAAGCCAAGCAATTGTTTCATACTTTTGATGTTCACAAACTTTTTCAACTTTCATGCAATACATGAGCGTGAGCCATGGATATAGCACTATAGGTGGAATAGAATGGTGGTCGCGGCGAAGACAAAAAGGAGAAGATAGTCTCACATGAACTAGGCGTATCAACGTGCTATGGAGATGCCCATAAATAGATATCAATGTGAGTGAGTAGGGATTGCCATTCAACGGATGCACTAGAGCTATAAGTGTATGAAAGCTCAAAAAGAAACTAAGTGGGTGTGCATCCAACTCGCTTGCTCACGAAGACCTAGGGAATTTTGTGGAAGCCCATTGTTGGAATATACAAGCCAAGTTCTACGATGAAAAAAATTCCCACTAGTATATGAAAGTGACAACATAGGAGACTCTCTATCATCAATATCATGGTGCTACTTTGAAGCACAAGTGTGGAAAAGGATAGTAGCATTGCCCCTTCTCCCTTTTTCTCTCATTTTTTTATTTGGGCCTTTTTTCTCCTTTTTATGGACTCTAAGGAAGTAGGTCGGTGGAGCTACGAGAGGCCCATGAGGGTGGGGGGTGCGCCGCCCTACGTCGTGGCCGCCTCGTTGCTTCCTTCACCTCCACTCCAAGTCTCGTAGATTGCGTTTGTTCCAAAAAAGATCCTCGTGAAGGTTTCATTCCGTTTGCATTCCGTTTGATATTACTTTTCTGCGAAACACTGAAAGAGGAAAAAAACAGCAACTGCCACTGGGCCTCCGTTTAATAGGTTAGTCCCAAAAATAATATAAAAGTGCATATTAAAGCCCATTAAACATCCAAAACAGATAATATAATAGCATGGAACGATAAAAAATTATAGATACATTGGAGACGTATCAAATTGTAAAAACAATTAAAATTACAAGTTGAAGCAAAAGAAGAAGAAGTCATGCTTAATTACGAAAAAAGATTTGTCGTTGTGACTTATTGTATCCACTTCGAAGGTCTCATCCAGCATGATGCTAAAGCGCCTACCACCAACTAGGTGAGGCCTGTCGCACAGGCCGCGCTCGTGTTTGCAGTATTCGCACATAATGAATTCCCTTCGTCGCCAGACATTTCCTATGTTCATAGTTGAGACATTGAAAATCAATCAAAGGCAACTACTAGGAAACTCAACACACAGATGACTATTACTCAATATGCAACGTGTTGACTTTAGATCTGTTGAGTCTTCTTTCCTAAACCCTTATCTCTCGTATATGGTGGGCACTCCCTCTGTGATATCACAGCCGTCGGTGATGGTAGCTCCTCCTCTTATTCCAAAGTGTATTACACCAAAATGTCTAGCACCTTGGAATGAAAGGGAAGCTACCCTTACGACAACAGTCGGGATTCTCCCACTCTCACATTTCGTTCGTCGGTGATGGTCGCTACTTCTCCTTTCCCTAGTGCATTACAAATATCTAGCAGAAGGAAAAGAAGGAGAAGCGACCCGCACGACAACAGTTGGGATTCTTCCACACACACACACACATATATAGGGTAGGTCTATTCTAATAGCACCCTCTAGAGTCTTATTCTAATAACACCTAAGCCTTATTCTGATAACACCTCCCGATGCCGATCTAACCATGAGTGCCTGAAGGAAAAAAAAACTAACCCACCCCTCCCCACGTCCTCCTTCTCTGCACACGGCCGCACCCCCTAATCCCCACGACGGCCTTCGTCAACCCACCCGCCTTCCACCCACACACCACCCCCCGCGGCGGCCGGCAGGGACACCAGATCCGAGCGGCACCCCGCCGCGCCCCACCTTTTCTCCCGCGCCGCCATGGCGAGCAAGCCCCCCGGGCATATCCTAGCTAGGAGCCCAAAACGGATCTGGCCTCCCGGCCGCGATGCCCTGACGCCAGACCAAGGCCCCGGCGGCTCCAGGGAACACCTCGCCGTCGGATCCTTGCCGTGCCGGCCCCCCGCGACGCCCCGCTGCCGGATCCAGGCCCCCCTGGTCCACCACCTCCCACCAGCGCCGGCCAACGCTACTACCTCCTCCCCATCCATGGCGGTCACCCCGCCACAACGACCTCTCCCCCGTGCTGGCTCCGGTGGGATCCGCCTCCATCGCGTCCCGCCTGGACCCGCGCCGCCGTGGCCGGGCCAGCTTCCCCGTCCCGCCTCCTCCCCATCCTAGACATGATGGCTGATGGGTCCAGGTCGCTCCTGCCTCTGGTGGCTCCTGGGCGAGGGGGCTCTCTGCAGTTCGGTGGCACTCATGCTGCAGCTCGGTAGCGGTGCAACACATGGACAGCGCCGCCGTGCAGTTCGAGCGACCGAGGGCGTGCAGTGCATTCGGTGAGTGCATGCGGTTTGGCGGGGCATCGTTTCCTACAAGGGCTGCCTCTCTGGTCCTCGTCGTCCTCTCCGACGGCGATGGCATGGTGGGGACACCTCCCTGGTCCTTGTCGTCCTCTCCGACGGTGGTGGCATGGTGGGGCTGCCTCCCTAGTCCTCCTCGTTGTCCTCTCCTACGGGGCCGCATGTAGTCCACTACGTGCGGGCACGCAACACGTCGACACTCCCCTTCATAGTCCATAGCGTGGGTTCAGCCCCCACAGCGGCGTGCAGCTCTGCCCACGGGCCTATGCAGTACGCTATGACGAGCATGTATATTGGTTTTGGGAGCAAAACCATCAGCATGTGGTTTGGTGTTTTTTTGCTGCAATTCACTACTCTCATTCGTATCACTTTACTCTTCTTTTTGGATGGGAAGGTTCGATGCACTGGAGTTTTCTTGGATGTGGACCTGTAGCTCACCGGCGAGCGGCTTGCGGTTGGCACAATGCGGGCATGCAGTCCACTATCGCTTTTTGGTTGTGTTTTTGAGGCGGTGGTGGCCTGGAGACGCAAGGCTTTTTCATTCATGGTGTGATACGTCTCCAACGTATCTACTTTTCCAAAAACTTTTGCCCTTGTTTCAGACTCTAACTTGCATGGTTTGAATGGAACTAACCCGGACCGATGTTGTTTTCAGCAGAATTACCATGGTGTTATTTATGTGCAGGAGCAAACGTTCTTGGAATGACCTGAAACTTCACGGAGCCACTTTTCAGAAAATAAGAAAAATATCGGCGAAAGATGAAGGCCAGGGGGCCCGCCGTCTCTCCACGAGGGTGGGAGGCACGCCCCCTACCTCGTGGGCCCCCTGTTGCCTCTCCGACTCCAACTCCACCTCCGTATATTGAGTTTCGGGGAGAAAAAAATCAGGGAGAAGAAATCATCGCGTTTTACGATACAGAGCCGCCACCAAGCCCTAAAACCTCTCGGGAGGGCTGATCTGGAGTCCGTTCGGGGCTCCGGAGAGGGGAATCCGCCACCATCATCATCATCAACCATCCTCCATCACCAATTTCATGATGCTCACCGCCGTGCGTGAGTAATTCCATCGTAGGCTTGCTGGACGGTGATGGGTTGGATGAGGTCTATCATGTAATCGAGTTAGTTTGGTTAGGGTTTGATCCCTAGTGTCCACTATGTTCTGAGATTATGACTTTGCTATGCTTAATGCTTGTTACTAGGGCCCGAGTGCCATGATTTCAGATCTGAACCTATCATGTTTTCATCAATATATGAGTGTTCTTGATCCTATCTTGCAAGTCTATAGTCACCTATTATGTGTTATGATCCGTTAACCCCGAATTGACAATAACACTACTAGAAAAACCCCTACTAATGGCGCACCTAGTATGGCCATTAATGGTGCATCTGTGGTCCGCCATTAATAGCACGCCATTAGTAATTTTTACTAATGGCGCACCACCTGGTGCGCCATTAGTATCTGGTATACTAATGGCGCACCGCGGGTGCGCCATTAGTATAGGCCAGGGTGCGCCATTAGTATGCCTCCCAGGGGCCATGTATATCCAGGTGCTTTGGCATACTAATGGCGCACCACCACTGGATGCGCCATTAGTAACCGCGGCATACTAATGGCGCACTACCCAGTGATGCGCCATTAGTATGCACTGTCATACTAATGGCGCACTGTCATGTGATGCGCCATTAGTATGAATATTAGGTTTTTTTGTTTTTTATTTTCTGTTTTTTGCACAGGTTACAAAATGTATAATTTGACAAAATATAGACAGCACACATCAACAACAGATTCATCGAATACAATAGAAGATTAGTCTTTGAATACAATTCATCATATTAGTCTCCGAATACAATTCATCATATTAGTCTCCGAATTGAAAAGACCGAACAAAGATAGAACATTATATTACAAGTCTCGAGACCGCGAGTAGCGAGTTTGTCTTCACATTACAAGTCGATATCGATCATCTAAACTACCATCACATAGAAGAGAGCTGCGGTCATCACGATGAGCATCATCATGATGAAACTCGTCTTCATCCGGTTCCTCCAATGCTCCCTCCCCTCTCCCGCTAGATAGCGGGCGTATCTAGATTCGGCCTCGGCCCTAGTGGTGTACCCTTTGTAACTGTTACCGCTGAATCGGTGAACCTGTCTCCGACACTCCTCCCAGTCATCGTAGACTCCGGGAACCTTACCCTTGTACACGACATACGTCGGCATCGCTATGCACTAGCCAAACGAAACGTTAGTACCAATTCACAGACAATACATAAGCAATATATAAGTATGCAACAGAACGATCGGAAGAGAAAAGCAAGACATTAATAGCATCGATTACATCTAAGTTGAACGACTCTCGAAACCAAAGAGACATACTACAAGTTCATTAAAGTTTAATTACAACATGAGCCAATTGATGTTTCAGAACTAGACACAGCATCACTGCTTTCGACTCGACTCAAGGGACCGGAGCATGGATGAAGCCGCCGTCTATCGTGGGAGTCATGAAATAACGGTCGTTGTCAGCCTGCATTTGTAGCATTGTGTCGATGTCACTTTTGGACGGTTGATTGTTGAGGTAGAACTGCCCCGAGGTACGAAGGACATCTTGATGGATGATTTCCGCAAACTCCGACTGGATGCGAAAGAATTCTTGTCGGAGGTCCGTGTCCTGGATTGCCGACACGTTCTTTGCCCAATCTTTGAGTTTACTCGGTAGCAGAAGTTGATGATGGTCCCGTACGATCGCCCGCATGTGATGGATGGCGTAGTAGGTACCCTTCTGACCGCCAGGCGGCTGCTTGACGCAGCAGAACGTCGTATTGTGGGAGAACACGTGCTTGCCGTACTTACGAATAGGCCTGGTGAAGGTGCCTCCAGATTTGGCGTAGCCGGGGAGAACATCATCAAGAACCTTCTTGACATTTGTGTAGTCTACGTTCGACTGACGGTCCGGGTCGAAATACGTGGCCATGGAATATTTGGGGCTTAGGAGGATGAGCGTGCAACGTGTGTCACTGCAGAAAACACGGAATGTTAAAAGAAAAACAATCGAAATGTAAGAATTCATATGTTACGGGCCGGTTGAGGGGAGGACTTACTCGGGAAAGTAAGGCACGAGGAAGTTATCCTTATCTTGGTTTGCCAGAATGACGCCTTCGAGGTAAGAACTCGCGACTTGCCGGTCCCCAGCGCTGCCCAAGATCTTGGCACACATGTAGAAGGGGTCGACTATCACGATGTCCGCGGTCTTGTCGCGAATGATCCGCATCTCCATACTCAGCGAAAATAGCCAAACGAAGGTGTAGTGCAGCGGATGAAGGTTCAACATAGCGTGGATGTCATCAAAACGCAGGACGATCGTACGCCCGATGGAGTTATCCACAAAGCCCTTGCCCTCTGGGACCTTGGCCGCGAAAACCGGGTATGCCACATCCTTCTCTCTGAGACGCCGCTTCTCCAAAGCAAGAACACTGTCATGCAGACTCCGCATAGCACCGGTTGCAGCATTGAGCATATTTGTCGGTAGCATCGCCCTACCCACCACATGCACCCTCCTCGAGATATCCTGCGGTGAAGGTGGCCCGTCCTGAGCACGGATCGTACTCGGTGCCGGCTGGCTCGCACCCTTCTTAGTCTTTCTTTTGCGTGCCTTCTTCTTCTCCTGTAATGGGACCGAGTTCTGCTCACAGACCGCCTTCTTGAGTGTGTTGGGGCTGATAATATTTCGCACCTCGCCTATCTGAGGCTCGGTGAAGTCGGTAGCTGGAGGCGTCTCCTGAGAGCTGAACGCCAGACGGCGCCTGTTGCAACTTGGCTTCTCAGCGGTACCAGCTAGATCGCACACGTCTTTTGTTGGGTTTGGTTCTTGAGAAGGAGGCCCCATGAAGTCGCCATCGTACCCATGATCGGCAAAGTACTGATCGACGTTGCCAAATGTATCATCGTCGTCGTCGTCATCGTTCTGATCCTGTGCCATATGCATGTTCGGATCCAGTGGCATAGGGATGTCCGGCACTGTTACGGCGGTCTTGCCATGGGGCTGACTTGGCGCCGGCACGACTGGTGGTGTTGTCTTTGGGGTGGTGTCCCCCGCCCCCAAACGAATCTGGCTCTTCGGTCAAAGCAGGGGCCAGCTCAGGCAGGTGCTGAGGGTCATCACATCTTCATCGTCGGCCCCGACGGGTCGAATCGAAGGTAACAAGTCGTCGCAGCCTGGCAGCACCCGAACTAGTTGAACCCTGAACAAGTTGGGTGGCATCTGGGTACCGTGGAACAAGGGGTTGCCCGGTTGAACGATTTTGCCCTTGGCGACATCGACCAACTCGTTGTTCACGAAGTGGAGGAGAGTGCACGGAACATCACCGGCGCCCTACGAAAACATGTAGGGCGTGAGGGATGCCCAGTCAAAGGCAAGGAGATGAAGTCCTCGGCCGAGAGAGGCTTAATTAGTTACCGTGATGATGGCGTCGAGCTCGGCTAATGTCGACGCACCGCCAACGGCGGGCGTGCAGTTGACGGAGGGGCCGCTTGCTGAAGAGGTGCTGGCCGGCGTACACCCGGGTGCATTAAGCTCCCGTGCCGGCGTCGGAGACACCAATGCCGCCTCCGCCGGAGGCACCAATGGCCCCGCCATCGCATTATGTGAGTTGCTGGCCGTGAAGCTAGGAATCGGGGGCGGCCCCTGTTGGCCGCCCGCAATCCACGCACTCAACCCCGAGATCAAGGTAGGCACAAGGGCGGTGATTGTCGCTCCGAGTCATTGTTCCACTTGCTCTTGGACAATCTCCGGAATCCGCGCCAGCTGTGCCTTGAGTTCTTGAACCTCTCGCGCCTGGCTTTCCGAGCTGGTCTTTTTCTCATTCCGCACACCAGTGGTACAGTATGACCCTCATTTTGTCGACAAGCCTCTGCCGGCCACACGACCAGCTGACGTCGGCTTACTGAGCTTATCCTTGTTCTTCATTACATTCAACGCCCTATTTAGAGTGGTGGCCCAAGGGTTGCTCTTAGTCGACCCCGCGCTACTGCTTTCAGTCGCCTGAGGAAGGAATGTGAACCATTTAGAAATTTGGCTTCATTAATTAGAATGCAACCATATGGAGCTAATTACGCGGGGGTGTATTCCTTACCAGAACAAGCTCAAGCTGCCTGGTCTTCGGATCCATGGTAAGCTCCTTTGTTTTCGGGTCCTTCTTGTACCGGGCCCTGACAAAGTTCCTGGTCTGCTTGTTACCGCTGTATTTCTCGAAGAGGGGTGGTAGGCCTTGCTCGGCACGGTCCGCCTCCTCCTTGTCCCATATAGGCTCCGCCACTCTGTAACCGCCGGGACCAAGTGTGTGTTCCCCTATGTTCAGCTCTCGCATTTGTTTCCCCCACTCACTTGATTGGGAGCTTGCGGTGCTCGAGCAATTGATCTTGAAGTCGTTGTAGTCATCTTCGGTGATCGAAGGATTTTTCTCCTTGATCTTCTGATAAATCTCACCTTTCTCGATCATTTTATTCACATTGCTTTTCCAAGTAGATAGGGCCTTGCTCATCTTCGTGAGGGAAGCATTGTTCACTTTATTCCCTTTGAGGCATGTGTTTGCCAATTCAGCGGGGAACTTGTATCGTTCATGCAGCTTCATGAAGAGGAGGTGGCGCAAATTCCCTCGGTCAGGATGCCTCAGGTTCTCGGTGTTGATCGAGACGGTGCTCTGGACAATGCACCCGAGCTGAAGCGAGTACCCCTTGACTATTCGTTCGGGCGCCGTTGGATTCCCGTTGGAGTCCACTTCAGTAACTTCCTCCTTGAGGGTGAGGAGCACGATCGGGCGCCGGTCCTTCCGTTGCCTCTTCGGTTGGCTGCCATCTGTGCGGGCGCCGCCATCATCAGTGGTGGCATCCTCGGCGGCACCATCAGTGGTGGCATCAGTGTGGTCATCCTCGGCGGCACCATCAGTGGTCTCAGGATTGGTGGGGAAGGCGGCGGCCTCATACAAGTGAGGTTGTTCCTCCATCTCCTGGGACAGCTCCCAGAATGCCTTGCCGCCCGAACCCCCGGCCTCATCGTTGTGGGCCATGTTTCTCTCTAAATAGAAACAAAGTTTGGTCAAAAAGTTGGTTATTGTCAAGGAACAAGATCTCTAAGTTGACCAAATAACCTAATTCTCGAGGAATGTCGCCAAAAAGTTGGTTATTGTCTAGGAACAATTGAGAAATGTTTGTGATATTGCCTAGGTGTTTTGGGATAGAACCTGTTAGTGTGTTGTTGCTAAGGTCCAAGTCCACGTTCTCAGGGTAACCTAGTTCTTGAGGGGTGTGTCTAGAAAGTTCACTCTTCTTTTTAGAAGACAAGCGTCTGAAATGGTATTGCCTTTCCTTAATTTGTACTATTTTTTCATTGTGTTGAATACTTATTTGGGTGAGTGTATCTGTAATTACTTTTTACCTCACCGCAGGGTGTTCAAACAGGCGGAGAGGATAAACGCTAGCAGGCTGATCATTGCATATCATTCATAACCATGAATGAAGGCTCAATGGACCAAGGAAAGAAAACCTACACAAACACAAGGATGACTATTGGAGACACTCAGGCCTGCTGCTTTGTGTTGATTGTTCAGAAGCTAGGGAATGTCCATTATATATAGATGCAGAGAAGCTTCGGCCGTGGTGAAGGTCAACCCCTATATTTTAATTGGAGGGCCAAGAGATAAGCTAAGCTGCAAATTATGAATCTGCGTCGAAAATTGCACCACATTCAGCATAGGGCAGGAGACGCCTACCCTAATGAATATGTTATTCTCACAGCTCATCACTTGCTGAACTTGTAAATCATTTCCGTGAAAAGAATCAAACGGTTTTCAGCGACAAGTGATACAAGGAACTAAACTGGGTTTCAGCTCTACATGGGCCAGAGTGGACTTGAGCAAATGTGTCTTTGTGATGTGCCCCAACAAGGTAAACTTATTAAGATATACTCCAATCTTCATCAAGTTGCAGTTTTGAAACGTTGGCAGTTTTTCTAGCTGATGAAAGGAAACGATTTCCTTCCTGGACCATCGAGTCATGCACACGTTGGGTTAATGCGCAGTCGAACTCCGATGAAGAAAAATAGAAAGTATATGCCATAAAGGGGTCTAGACTTGTGCAATTTTGACATTTAGGGTTACCCAAATGCATGTGTTATGACTTCTGAAGCCAGACAGAAACTCCGATTATTTTTGGTTCTGTACATGATGCAAAATGGATGGATGGATGAATATAATGAAGCAAGTAATTGTCCTACATTGGAAATTAAGCTGGTGCCTACAGGTATATGTATGTATTGTTCGGTTGGTCCTGAAAAACAAAAGCTATCTAGCTAGTATGCAATGCAAATTAAGCTGCAGATAGCTTATTGTCTCCTCTCACTATCTCTCTATCACACATGGCAAGCAAGGGTGTCTGAGTGTGTGAATAAAATACTAAACTAATCCAACCACTAAAGCAAATTAATTTTTATTTCGGCTGAGAATCGGGCACCTTCTAGGTCAAAAAAATTGGGCATGACCTTTGCTAATTTTCTTGACCTAGGAGTGCCCCATTTCTCAACCGAAACGGAAATTAATCAACGTTTCAGGAGAAAGGGGTTATTTTAGAAGATCACAAGTAGCAGCAGCATCACTTGACAAAATCACAACTAGCAGCAACAACTCGCAGATAGCAGCAGCAGCATCACTTGACAAGTAGTACAGCAGCCGCGTGGGCTGGATTAGTAAGAAAGCTTATGTACAAAACCTCAAAACAATGCAAAGTGCTGTGGGCTAAAAAACAATTACAGTAGACTAAAAAACAGGAATCATTATCTTCTATATGAAGCTGCTGATGATGCAACTTTAGTCTTCACTAGATAGAAATACTGTTGGCTGTTAGTACGACAGTGCAAGATTAATTCAGTAATAGGTGTTGTTGTGTTCTCTGTGATTGTGTTTTGTGTTAGCAAGAAACTGCAATTGCTTTACTCTGAGCCCTAATTGTGTTGTTGTGTTCTCTGTTGTTTGTGAAATAGGTGTTGTATCCACAACTTAACTGTAATTGGGCCCCTGGACATCGAACAAACATAGAGCAAGCAAGACTGAATGTTCCAGACTATGAACCAGTGTGATGCACACAAGAATCAAACTGGAGTGTACAACAAAAAGAAACCACCTTGGCTGCTCCTAAACGCAGATCTCATGTTCCATAGTTTGAGACAGCATATTCCACAAGTTATAATCACTCAAGAAACGTCAACCGCTGATTCAAATTTAGCACCGAAGCATGCAACCCTCAAACATTACTACTACTACATGTACCAGGGCCAAAATCAAATTGCAATGCTTGTTTAGAGAATTTTCAGAGAGAAAATACAGGTACACCAAGCCACCAAGAGCTTCCATTTCTAAATTTAATTGCAACAATATCTTACACTAATAATTACAGTGTAAAAACCATGGAAATACACAGTAATTGCACTAAAATGCCACTTGCAAATACAGAGCAAAAATCCACTAGAAGTACACTGTAAACCCACTAACATTTACAGTGTAAATTCCACTAACAATTACAGTGTAAATTTCACTGAAAATGCACA
>NC_041388.1:690340402-690340889 GCF_002162155.2 Triticum dicoccoides
AGGGCAGCGGCGGCGGCGGCGGTGGATCGAGAGGGAGAGGGAACTGGCGAGGGGGAGAGGGAAGGGGGGATCGGGCGAAGGGGGAGAGGGAAGGGGGGATCGGGCACAATACTAATGGCTCACCTCACCGTGGTGCGCCATTAGTATATTTTTTTATTTCAACTCGAGCCAACAGGTTATGTACCACCAGAACTGATCCACATCAAGTCCCCTCTACTAGCTCGACTGGTCAGCAGCCAATTCTCACACCAGGAGGTCCTGGGTTCGACTCCCAGGCTCCACAAATTTTTTTTAGCATTTAAAAAGCTGTTTGATACTTATTTGTGTTTAAATATGTTCAAACTTGTTTAAATAATAACAGTAATATTTTTTTATAAGACAGTAGCATTTAAAAAGCTGTTTGATACTTATTTTTTTATAAGACGGTGGCGGGGTGCGGGGGGTCGGCGGCGGCGGTTGAGTAGGGGAATCGAGGGTGCGGGGGGTC
>NC_041388.1:690340966-690404760 GCF_002162155.2 Triticum dicoccoides
GGTGCGCGGGGTGCGGGGGGTCGGCGGCGGCGGTTGAGTAGGGGAATCGAGGGTGCGGGGGGTCGGCGGCGGCGGCCGGTGGACTGGGGGGTGCTCGGCGGCGAGGGGGACCGGATCTGGCGAGGTGGGATAGCGATCGAGATGGAGGGGGATCGAGATCGAGTGTCCATGAAATTTAAAAATATTCATGATAGTTCAAAAAGTACCCATGAAATACAATCGAGAAATGAAGGCTACGATTTAAATACAATCGATCTTAGCTAGCTATTTGTTCACACTCTTCTTGCCCTTCTTTTTCGCAAATGGAGTTCTTCTGTGGAACGGATGTCCTTTAGGTAGGGTGGTCCTGCTTCTTCTTGTGGTGTATGCTGCTACTTCATCATCGTCGTCATGTTCGATCCTCGGGTCGCCGTACTTGTCGAAGTCTTGCTCATTGGCTACTCCATCCATTCTGATGATCTTCCTTTTGCCTCTCCTCACGACAACACGACTGGGCTTTGGCGGGTCGGTAATGAAGAAGCATTGGTCCACTTGGGAAGCCAGTACCTATGGCTCATTTTTCGCGGTGACGTTTGCGCCCGCGGTCTTGGATTTGGCTTCGGGTATAACCATGGTGGTGAAATACCGGTATTCTTTTATGACGTTCTTAGCCCATCTGACACGGAACATCGGGACCTTCTCTCCAGCGTAGCTCAGCTCCCAGATCTCCTCGATCCTTCCGTAGTATCTGTCCTTGTCGTTACCGGTGTAGGATTCCATCGTTACCCCGGAGTTCTGATAACCATCGCTCTTCATGTCCTTGGCCTCGGTGTAGAATGTGTAGCCGTTGATATCGTACGCCTCATAGGTCATCAGGTTGTGCTCGGCGCCCTGTGACAAGGCGAATATGAGTTGTTCTTCCGCGGAAGAATCCTCATGTAAAGGGTACGACAGAAGCTTCTGCTTGAACCAACGCGTGAAACATGAGTTGTGCTCTTTGAGTATATCTCCGTCCGTCCTCTGTTGGCCTCGGTCATTGTACGTCTTCCTAATAAAGGTTTTGTGCTCTACCACCCAAGGATCGACCACGTCTATGTGTTGTAGCGCGACTAGGTTTGCTCTTTCAAAGTCGGCGAGTCGACCATCGAAGTCGACATGAATTTCTCGGTGACCCTCACGGTGACCCCATCCAGCGAGCCTGCCGAGGTGCCTATTGACGGGCAGACCAACGGGTTCTCGATGCCTAGATAATTCGTGCAGTAGGAGATGCACTCTTCGGTCAGAAAGCCCCTGGCTATGCTTCCTTCTGGACGTGACATGTTGCGAACGTATCCTTTGATGACACCATTCATCCTTTCGAACGGCATCATGCTGTGCAGGAACGTCGGCGCGAGTTGGATGATATCCTCCACTATATGGACCAGCAGATGCACCATAACGTCGAAGAATGCGGGCGGGAAGTACATCTCAAGCTCGCATAGTATCACCACGATCTCTTCCTGTAGCCTTCTGAGTTGCCTCACGCCAATCGACTTCCAAGAGATGACGTCGAAGAAGTTGCATAGGCCAAATAGCGTTTCACGGACGTGCGCGTCCATGATCCCACGGATTGCAACTGGAAGTATCTGCCTCATCAGCACGTGACAGTCGTGAGACTTCATCCCGCTGAACTTCTGCTTCGCTGGGTCTAGGTATCTGCTTATCTTCCCCGCGTAACCGCAAGGAAGTTTTACTCCTAGGAGGCAGGTGAAAAACTGCTCGATCTCCTCCTGACTTAGAGTGAAGCACGCGGGAGGGTAGTCATTTCCGGTCTTCTTGGCCTTTTTGCCTTTGCGACAACTTTCTGTGTCCTGCTTCGCCTCATCATCATCATCATCATCATAATCATCATCATCATCATCATCATATATAGCGTGAAGCTCCTGCCTGATGCCCATTGATTTCAAGTCTGCCCTTGCTTTCGGCCCATCTTTGGTCCTCTCTGGCATGTTGAGAAGGGTACCAAGCAGACTCTCGCACACGTTCTTCGTGATATGCATGACATCAAGGCTGTGAGGCACACGGTGGATCTTCCAGTACGGCAAGTCCCAGAAAACAGACCTTGTTTTCCATACCTTCAGCAGCGGCTCTGGCGCCTTTTGCTTCTTTCCCGGCTCTGGCGCCTTTTGCTTCTTTCCCGGCAGTGGGCAGTCTTTCCAATTTTTCAATAGCTTGTCTATTTCCTCGCCGCTCCTCGTACACGGGCGTTTTCGGGGTTCGGTTTCACCATCGAACAGATCCTTGCGTTTCCTCCATGGGTCATCATCGCGAAGCCACCTTCGATGTCCCATGAACACGGTTTTCGAAGACCCGGGATCTCTATCTAGCTGGCGATACGTTGTGTCATCCATGCACCTTACGCATCCAGAAAATCCGTGGACTACCTGCCCCGCAAGATATCCGTAACTGAGATAGTCATGCACCGTCGTGAGCAGTGCGGCTCTCATAGGGAAATATTCTTTCTCTGCGGCGTCCCACGTATTGGCTGGCGTTTTCCACAGCGTGTCAAGCTCCTCTTTCAGCAGCCCCAAATACAGATTGATGTCGTTCCATGGTTGTTTCGGCCCTTCAATTAGCATACTCATGTGAATGTACTTCCTCTTCATGCACAACCAGGGGGGAAGGTTGTACATCCACACAAACACAGGCCAGGTGCTATGTGTGCTTCTCTGGCTGCCAAACGGATTGACTCCATCGGTGCTCGCGCCCAGCATGATGTTCCTTGGATCGTTCCCAAATTCTGGGTATTCGAAGTTCAACGCTTGCCACTGGCTCGCATCCTTAGGGTGACTCAGCATCTTGTCTTTTTTATCTATCTCCGGATCATTTGCGTCATCTTCTCGCTTCTTCTCCTCCCTATCCGCGTGCCAACGCAGGAGCTTTGCTACCTTAGGATCTGCGAAATACCGCTGCAGACGAGGAGTGATCGGAAAGTACCACACCACTTTTCGAGGAGCTTTCTTCCTCTTCTTGTATCGAGTGACACCGCACACCGGACATATGGTAGACTCCGCGTGCTCGTCCCGATAAATGATGCAATTGTTCATGCACACATGGTATTTCACGTGCGGTAAATCCAGAGGACACACGATTTTCTTCGCCTCCTCCAAACTGGTCGGGCACCGTTTCCCCTTGGGAAGACGTTCGTGCCAGAATGACATGTTCTCGTCGAAGCATGCGTCGGTCATTTTGTGTTTTACCTTCATCTCCAGAGCCATGAGCGTTACTTTCAGGCGGGTATCCTTGGGCCTGCATCCTTCATACAATGGAGTAACCGTGTCTAACTCAAGTTGATCCATCTTGGCTTTCTCTCGGGCGGCAGCTCTTGCGTTATTCATCTGCTTGAGAAGCAGCTCTTGAATATGAGGGTCCTGCACCCAGCCCATCGATGGTCCAGCGTTGTCTGCTCCGCCGGCATCATCATCATGTCCTGCATCTTCTACATGATGACTGTGTACAGCATCACCGTCGTGATCATCTCCTGGGGATTCTTCGTCTTCTCGCCCCCCGAGCCACGGTGGTTGTCTTGCTGCCCTTCCTCATTTCTTGTCCGGCCCCCATGGACGACTTTGTAGTCATCTTCATCACCTTGCCACCGATAGCCATCCATGAAACCACGCAAGAGCAGGTGGTCCCGCACCTGCCCGGAATCCGGGTCCGCAATAAGGCTATTCAGCTTGCATCTTCAACACGGACATCTTATCTCCGTCTCGTTCTTTTGAAGCATCTCGGCCTTCGCAGACCTCAAAAACCTATTCACGATGCCTTAGGTCATCGTGCGGACCATGGTCGCCTGCGGGGTAGAGCAAAACGATATTTTAGAACCAAGAAAAAAATTTGGCATGACTTTCCCTAAAAATAGGACCAAAAAGAATGCTTAATGCCAAAATTCTCGCCGAAACGGAAATGAATCAACATTCCGGCAAAATATTGGCAACTATCGCATTTCAAATACCGGTACACCTCCAAACACAAACACATATGCAACACAAACATATGCAACACCACGAACATACATAGATCTAGCTAGGCCATAAAAAGTGCATGTGCACATTGTTGTAGGGAGAACAACATAAATATAGCTTCCCCCCTTACTTACCTAGCAAAACAAGGTAACTTAACCACTTAATTTGAATGAATCTATGGTGGAAATGAGGTGAAAAAGAGGAGGTACCCGAGACAAGGAGGAGGCGGTGGAGAGAATGAAGTGGGGAGAAAGTGAGTGTGGGAGGAGAGGCTGTCCAAAATATCTTGTTGCTGCCCACTTACTAATGGCGCACCAGCAACAAATGCGCCATTAGTAATCCAGGTTACTAATGGCGCACCCCCTAGTGGTGCGCCATGAGTAGTTTTGCAAAAAAAAAACACACTAATGGCGCACTCTGCCACGGTGCGCCATTACTAGTTTGAACTAGTAATGGCGCACCGCGTGCGAGTGCGCCATTAGTACTTTTGCAAAAAAAGGAATAAAAACAATAATAAAAAAATAACATTAGTGGCGCACCTTCTGGCTGGTGCGCCATTACTAGTTACAACTAGTAATGGCACACCACCAGTGGATGCGCCATTAGTATGTTTGGACAGGCGCACTAGTTCAAAAAAAATTTTTGGTACTAATGGGGCACCATGGGCAGGGTGCGCCCTTAGTAGTTTCAACACTAATGGTGCATCAGAAGGTGGTGCGCCATTAGTATATACTAATGGCGCACCACATGTCTGGTGCGCCATTAGTGTCAATTCCATCTATAGCCCTTTTCCTAGTAGTGTAATCGTGATACTTACCGGTGATGACCGTAGTTTGAGGAGTTCATGTATTCACTATGTGTTAATGCTTTGTTCCGGTTCTCTATTAAAAGGAGGCCTTAATATCCCTTAGTTTCCGTAAGGACCCCGCTGCCACGAAAGGGTAGGACAAAAGATGTCATGCAAGTTCTTTTCCATAAGCATGTATGACTATATTCGGAATACATGCCTACATTATATCAATGAACTGGAGCTAGTTCTGTGTCACCCAAGGTTATGACTGTTACATGATGAACCGCATCCAGCATAATTCTCTATCACCGATCCATTGCCTATGAGATTTTCATATATTGTTCTTCACTTATTTACTTTTCCGTTGCTATTGCTATCATCACTACAAAATACCAAAAACATTACTTTTACTACTGTTACCTTTTGCTACCGTTATCACTACTATCATATTACTTTGCTACTAAACACTTTTCTGCAGATATTAAGTTTCCAGGTGTGGTTGAATTGACAACTCAACTGCTAATACTTGAGAATATTCTTTGGCTCCCCTTGTGTCGAATCAATAAATTTGGGTTGAATACTCTACCCTCGAAAACTGTTGCAATCCCCTATACTTGTGGGTTATCAAGACTATTTTCTGGCGCCGTTGCCGGGGAGCATAGCTCTATTATTTGAGTCACTTGGGATATATATCTTCTTATCATTATGAAGAACTTGAGAGATCCAAAAACAAAGATCTATCACTCAACTACGAGGGGAGGTAAGGAACTACCATCTAGCTCTGCACTTGATTCACCTTCTGTTATGAGTAAGTTTGCGACACCTACACCTGCTTCTGCTATTCGTTCTGATATGTCGCGTGTTATTGATGATGCCACTTCTGCTATGCATGATACTTATGATGAAACTACCTCTATGCCTGATACTACTATACCACTTAGTGATTTTCTTGATGAACAACTTGCTAGGGCTAGAGAAATTGAAAATATTGAATCTGATGATACTGATGAAAGTGATGATGAAGAATCACTAGTTATTCCTAGGGTTATGTCTTTGATCAAGAAGCTTCTTTAGCTATTTTAGCTTGCCAAAATAGAAATGAACTCAAAAGATTCTTAGCTAAATGGAGTAAGCAATCTCTAAATGCTAGAATGAAACCTGACCCTACTTTTGCTACTTCACCTATCTTTGTTACTGATAAGGATTATGAATTCTCTGTTGATCCTGATATAATTACTTTGGTTGAATCCGATCCTTTTCATGGTTATGAATCTGAAATAGTTGTGGAACATCTTGCTAAATTAAATGATATAGCTACCCTGTTCACTAAAGATGAGAGAACTCGCTACTTTTATATCCTTAAAATATTTCCGTTCTCATTAAAGGGTGATGCTAAGATATGGTTTAATTCTCTTGATCCTCGTTGTGTGCGTAGTCCCCAGGATATGATTTATTACTTCTCTGCTAAATATTTTCCTGCTCATAAGAAACAAGCTGCTTTAAGGGATATATATAATTTTGTGCAAATTGAAGAAGAGAGTCTCCCACAAGCTTGGGGGAGGCTTCTCCAATTACTTAATGCTTTGCCTGATCATCCTCTTAAGAAAAATGAAATACTTGATAACTTTTATAATGGACTAACCGATGCCTCCAGAGATTACTTAATGCTTCTGCTTTCAGGGAAAGAACATCAGATGAAGCTGAAATTCTATTGAATAATATGTTGACAAATGAAAATAATTGGACACCTCCGGAGCCAATTCGTGAGCCTATTCCTAATCCAACTCCGAAGAAGAGGGGTATTCTATTTCTCAGTCCTGAAGATATGCAAGAGGCAAAGAAATCTATGAAAGAAAAAGGTATTAAAGCTGAAGATGTTAAGAATTTACCTCCTATTGAAGAAATACATGGTCTTAATTTACCGCTTGTTGAAGAAACATATAATCTTAATCCTTTACCTATTGAAGAAACTCATGGTCTTGATAACCGACACAGGTAGTAAAGGTAAATTCTCTCTATAGATATGATATAGCTCTAATCCCGTTTACTAAATTTGCTAGCCCATGCTTAGATGAGTTTGATAAATTTATGGCTAAGCAAGAAGATTTTAATGCTTATTTTGGTAGACAATTGAAAAACAATTCAAATATGCTTGAACACTTGGGTGATTATATGGCTAATGTTAAAGGTGAACTTAAACTTATTAGTAAACATGCTTCTATGGTTACCACTCAAGTAGAACAAGTACTTAAAGCTCAAAATGATTTGCTCAATGAATTGAATAGTAAAGGTAATGATAATGCTATTAGAGTGGCTACTAGAACGGGTAGAATGACTCAGGAACCTTTGTATCCTGAAGGTCACCCTAAGAGAATTCAGCAAGATTCTTAGAGAAATAACATAGATGTACCTAGTTCTTCTAAAAAAGAAAAAGAAAAATGATAGGACTTTGCATGATTCTAGTGATCCTATTGTTGGAACACCTGAGAATCCAAATGATATTTCTATTTCTGATGCTGAAACTCAATCTGGTAATGAACCTGAAACTAGTGATAATGCTAATAATAATGTTCATGATGATGCTCAACGTAGTAATGACAATGATATAGAAATTGAACCTACCGTTGATCTTGATAACCCACAATCAAAGAATAAACGTTATGATAAGAAAGACTTTGTTGCCAGGAAACATGGTAAAGAAAGAGAACCCTGGTTTCAGAAACCCATGCCTTTTCCTCCCAATCCATCCAAGAAAAAGGATGATGAGGATTTTGAGCGCTTTGCTGAAATGATTAGACCTATCTTTTTGCGTATGCGATTAACTGATATGCTCAAAACCAATCCTTATGCTAAGTACATGAAAGATATTAATACAAATAAAAGAAAGATACCGGAAGCTGAAATTTCCACCATGCTTGCTAATTATACTTTTGAGGGTGGAATATTTAAGAAACTTGGAGATCTGGGAATACCCACTATACCATGCTCCATTAAAAGAAACTATGTTAAAACTGATTTATGTGATCTTGGAGCCGGTGTTAGTGTTATGCCTCTCTCTTTATATCATAGTCTTGATTTGAATAAGTAGACACCTACTGAAATATCTTTGCAAATGGCTGATAAATCAACTGCTATACATGTCGGTATTTGTGAGGATGTGCCGGTTGTAGTTGCAAACGTTACTATTTTAACAGACTTTGTTATTCTTGATATTCCCGAGGAAAATAGTATGTCTATTATTCTTGGAAGACCCTTTTTGAATACTACAGGGGCTGTCATTGATTGCACTAAAGGAAATGTCACTTTTCATGTTAATGGTAATGAGCATACGGTACACTTTCCGAGGAAACAACCTAAAGTTCACAGTATCAATTCTATTGGAAAAATTCCATCGATTATATTTGGAGGTTTTGATTTTCCTCTTCCTACTGTCAAGAAGAAATATGATATTCTTATTATTGGGGATGTGCATATCCCCGTTGAGGTAACATAGTGTTATTCGAAATTTCTCCGGTTCCATGTTATTCAGAATGAGTTCGTTAACAAGACTTGATCAACCTTGTTAGTGGATTCCTTTTGATGATCATGAGATGGATGAAACTAGAAGGCACAACCTTCTGTACCCCACTTTTACTTTCTGTCATTTACATTAAATAAAATAAAAATAAATATTTTTCTGTCGGTTATCTGATTATCCGTGCAATATAAAAATACCTTGAAAATAAAAGTTCTCCAAATGCCCTGAAATTTAAATATGATTTTTTCTAGAATATTTGAGGATTTATGGAACTGAGAACACAGCAGGGGGTCAACCACCTGCCCACAAGGGCGGAGGGCGCGCCCACCCCTCTAGGGCGCGCCCCCTACCTCGTGGGCCCAAAGTGGCCCTCCTCAACTTATTCCTGCACCCACACACTTCATCTTCCTCCCACAAACACAAATAACCAGCTCAAACCCGAGTCCTAGCTCGTTTTGCTGCCATTTTCGATCTCCTTGCTCAAAGCACCTCTCACAAAACTGCTTGGGGAGATTGTTCCTTGGTATGTGACTCCTCCATTGGTCCAATTAGTTTTTTTCTAGTGCTTAATTCATTGCAAATTTGTGTTGCTTAGGTGACCCTGTTCTTGAGCTTGCATGTCAAATTTATATGGTCAAAAGTAGTTTTGATGCATGATATAGGCCCTAGGCACTTGTAGGAGTAGTTGCTATCAATATTATTGAGTTTGTTTACTTTTATTTTGAAGTTACTAAAAAATTTCAGAATTTTTCAGAGGAAGAAATATGCTTAGGAAAATGTTCCAAGGTGGTTCTTCAAGGAAGCAAGGCCCCAGGCTTGCAATGCGTGATGCTGATGAAGAGCCACCAAGAGACGCTCTAGTGCGTCCTTGTGAGTGGCCGTCTGAGAACTTTATGGATCAAGCGGGAATTAAGGAAGAATTCAACGCATATTTGCGTAACGCTGATCTTGTGAGCTTCGAGGAAGAGAAGTGCAGCCAGTATCACTATCTCACCAGTACCTTTGTGAGGAGGTTTGAATTTTCAACTTCACGTATTTTTCCAACTGTCCTGTTTGATCTTTATGATAAATCTTACACTATGGACTTAGAGGATTTTACCACTACTTTCAAACTTCCACAATGGGGTAGTATAAGGGATCCTCGCAAATCTGAATTTAGAGATTTTCTTGCTAGAATAATTGTGGGAGAATCTAGAGATATTACACAAGCTACCATAGGGAGCATTCACTTTCCTGCTATACATTATTTTGCTCTCTTCATAGGTAGATGCATTAATGGTAAAGATGAGGCATGTCACATGTGTGTCCCTGATCTTAGTATTCTTAGGAGTGCTGTGTTAGGAGACAAATCATATAATTTGGGAGCCATTGTTGCACATAGGTTGCATCTTAATAGACTTAATGGAGATTTCTTTGGTGGAATTTATGCAACCCGCATAGCTAATTTTCTTGGTATAGCCATACGCGAAGATGATATTGAATTACCTCCTACTTATCTAGATTTTAATGCTATGGTTCACCACTAGTTTGTTGAGAGGAACGAATCACCTCTCCAGTATCGACTAATCTTTGACAGACGCCGTGTTGTCCGTATTAATCTCCCTGCTCCCGCCTTCTTAGATTATCAGGCAAGAGGAGGATATACTATTACCAGAGAGGAGGCAGATGAGTACGAGAGGAGAGAGGAGGCTACTCGTCGCCACGCTGCAGCTCAGCAGGCGATAGCCGCTGCATCGCAGTACGACCCCAGCTACTATTATGGATATCTGCCAGGCCAGCCGTGGCCATAGACCAACTTAGGCCAAAAGCCTAAGCTTGGTGGAGTACGTATTTCCCACTGACATCACATTTATGCTCAGACACTCATTGCTAGATGTCGGTGCTCATACGTTTTCATTGCAACATCCATGCTAGTTTATTTTCCTTTTTATGATTTCTTCTTGTGTGTTTAATAAATCTTAAGAAAAACAAAAAAAATTAG
This sequence comes from Triticum dicoccoides, assembly GCF_002162155.2. NCBI lineage: Eukaryota > Viridiplantae > Streptophyta > Magnoliopsida > Poales > Poaceae > Triticum > Triticum dicoccoides. The sequence continues at coordinate 690,351,238 of NC_041388.1, forward strand.
TTGTAGCTTTTAATTAATTTACCTTCCATGCTTGTAGTAGTAATTAAAAAAGAAAACCCAAAAATATTTCATGTTCTTCTTTTGCTTGTTGGGAGCTTTCCCGTGTAAATACTTTTATTTATTTTCTTTTCTTTGGGGGTCGATAGGAGAAGACCATAATTAAATTGTTGAACTAGCTCTTATATGCATTATTGTTTATCTGACAAAAGAGCCCATATTGCCTTGTCTTCTCCTATTTATTGAATGTCTGCAGATTCCAGCTTAGTCCAATGCACGTGCACTTTTATTATTATTCACATCGTTCAGTCGTGCAAGTGAAAGGCAATTATGATGATATATGATGGACTGACTGAGATGAGAAAAGCTGGTATGAACTCGACCTCTTTTGTTTTTGTAAACATGATTAGTTCATCGTTCCTGATTCAGCCTATTATGAATAAACATGTTTGCAATGACAATTAGAGATCATAGTTTCTTGTGCCATGCTTGATTAGCTATGAGTTATAATGGTTTACCTTGCGTGCCAACATGCTATTGAGATAGTTATGATGTGGTATGATAGGGTGGTATCCTCCTCTGAATGATTTAGGTGACTTGACTTGGCGCATGTTCACGCATGTAGTTGAAACAAAATCAACATAGCCTTCACGATATTTATGTTCATGGTTGATTATATCCTACTAATGTTTGCATTCGGTGTCAATTAATTTTAATGCATCTTCATGACTGTTATCGCATTCTAGCTGGTCGCTTCCCAGTCTTTTGCTAGCCTTCACCTACACTAAGCGGGAATACTGCTTGTGCATCCAAATCCCTTAAACCCCAAAGTTATTCCATATGAGTCCACCATACCTACCTATATACGGTATCTACCTGCCATTCCAAGTAAATTTGTATGTGCCAAACTCTAAACCTTCAAAAAATATCCTGTTTTGTATGCTCGAATAGCTCATGTATCAACTAGGGCTGTCCGTATCTTCCAGGTTAGGCGGGTTATTCTCAAGAGGAGTGGACTCCGCTCCTCATTCACGAGATAAAATGGCTGGTCACCGGGATGCCCAGTCCCATGCTTTATGCAAACTAAATAAAAGTAATTGTAAACAAAACTCCCCTGGGACTCTTGTTAGTTGGAGGCACTCGTTGTTTTGAGCAAGCCATGGATTGATGCTTGTTGGTGGAAGGGGGAGTATAAACTTTACCATTCTGTTTGGGAACCGCCTATAATGTGTGTAGCATGGAAGATATCGCCATCTCTTGGTTGTTATGTTGAAAATGAAAGTATACCGCTCAAAATATTATTCACCTCTGTTTCAAAACCGAGCTCTGGCACCTCTACAAATCCCGGCTTCCCTCTGCGAAGGGCCTATCTATTTACTTTTATGTTGAGTCATCATCCTCTTATTAAGAAGCACCAGTTGGAGAGCACCGCTGTCATTTGCATTCATTACTGTTAGTTTACATTGAGTATGACTTGACTGGATCCTGGGACGGCTCTATGATTTCGAAGGCCCCGTGCGAACCCGACCAGTGGGCCCAATAGAGAGAAAAATCCAATTTGATACATGAAAATATAAAATTGCTATAAAATCATAAAACTAATATATTTTTACTAGAATCAAGCATATGTTATTTTCCCTGTCTTTGTTCCAAACCAAGTATCATGGAAGTTACAATGCAGAAAGAACATATTGAAATAGCATGCTAACCTCCAATGATCATGTGAAACGAGACTTTCGTGCATTTTTTGACGCAAAATCATCAATGAGAGTGTCAAGATCAATACTATCCAGCATATTCTTCTCAATGCAGCACATGGCCAATCCATTCAATCTTTCTTGACACATCGTTGACCTCAAATAATTTTTCAATAGTTTCAATTTTGAGAAACTCCTTTCAGCTGATGCAACAGTCACAGGTACGGTCAAAATGATACGATAAGCAATTGAGACACTTAGATAACAATCCGCATCTCTAACAAACTCAAATATCTGATCTGCTGACATGAATGTGTTTGGCAATGTCATCTGCAGTACTTTTAGTTCAGAAACGAAATCATCTAGATCGACATCTGCTGACTTACCATGAGTGAATTTGTTGACAAAATTAGTGCAACATCTTCTTAGACCATTATCACCCAAGGACTTCAACTCTTTCGAGTTGAACAAGAAACCAAATATGCTCCCAAATGTCTTCAGTTCCTCAAATCTAGTAGTTAGGGAAGCAATTGCAACATCAATCATCACCAAAAAGTATTTAACTCTAAATGATTCCACCTCACTTGCTTGCGTTTCTTCATTCTGGTTATTTTTGTCATTGCCACTAATTTCATCAAACTGTCTTTTTCTAGTAATACGTCTCTTGATAGGAAACAAAGGTTGTACACCCATGTCAATTGCAATAGATCTCGCAATATCCAGACTACTTGCAAAGCCGTCATTTCTGTACTTCTTAAAATATGAGATGGCACCTTCAATCTGTTTAAGAGTAACATCAATGCACACAAACTTAGACTGCAACTTCTTACTCACCATGTTTACAGTGAACAAAATGTCATGCCAAATGACCATGCCAAGTAAAAATTCAAATTTCTCAAGTGCGCTAGCCAAAGATTTTGCGTTGCTCTTAGTCTTGGTGTCATCGGTAGAAGTTCTCTTCAATTCCAGTAATGCTTTTCTTAACTCGGGTGCTTGATATCTGATAGCATGGACACTCTTTATTCGACTCTCCCATCGCAGTGTTACACAAAGACTTAACTGTCATTTTTGGAAAATGATCAAGCAATAGCTGCCATCTTTTAGTAGAGCTTGAAAACAATATATAAATTCTTTGCACAACACCAAAGAAGGTAACAGCTTTACCGCAAGATTTTTCCATATCACTAAGAGTAAGGTTCAGGCTATGACAAGCGCATGGCATGAATAATGCTCTTGGATTAGTTTCAAGTAGTCTGCTATGTATCCCTTGGCGTTTTCCCTTCATGTTCGAACCATTGTCATACCCTTGTCCATGAACATCTTTAACATCCAAACCAACAGATTTAAGTGAATCTATTAACACATTATAAAGTCCAAGTCCGGATGTATCATCTACCTTCAAGAACTCCAGAAAAAATCCTCTATTTTTGTAGTAGTACTGGACATGTTTACACACCTCACAATTAGAGTCATTTGTTCTTGATGGCTCATGTCAGGTGTACAGTCCAAGATGACAGAGAAATACCTTGCATCCTTAATTATCCTCAACAGAGAATATTTAACAGTGCGACCAAGAAGGGAAATTAACTCATTCTGAATATTATGGCCAAGATAATGATGATGGATTTCACTATTCTTAATGCGCCGAAGATGCTCTTGCATTACAGGATCAATTTCTGCCATCATTTCAATTACTCCCAAAAAAATTCCGTTGTTATCTTCATATAATTTCTCATTCGATCCTTGAAAAGCCAGACTATGTTTAGCAAGAAATTTCACAGCAGCAACAATTCTAATTAAAACAAGTCTCCATCGCTCCTTCTCCCTTGCAATCTCTTGTTGCATGTCTTTATCAATTGTTTCCTTCTTACATAGCCTCAGCCTTACCTCATTCCAAGTATTCATGTTAGTGATATGCTCAACACTATTCTCATGCAATTTGAGCTTCTCACTAAGATGTCTCCAATCCTTCAATCCCTCGGATGCTAGCAGACTTTTTCTTTTTCCAGATTTAAACAATTTGCAACAAAAGCAATAGACTTTATTCACGTGTTTAGAGTACACTAACCACCTCTGATCACTGAACTCGCCATTCCTTAACTTTCTTGTGTAGTAATCATATGAAAAATGCCTGCCACTAACCAAGCCCAGGAAACACAAGATTGTATTCCCTTATAGGTCCTGTTTCAATGAAATATCTCTTGATTTATTGTCAAGAATATTCCAAGTTTTAGGATCATATATATCAAAAGAAGAACCCTGCTCATCTGCATTTCCAAGATTCTCATGGTCACTAAAATTTTCAGTGTGCTGATCGGCATCATTTTCCGCAGCATTATTTTTCTCGACATGATTTTCCTCAACGACATTCTTAGTATCATCAGGTTTTTCTTCACCATTTGTGATATATAATTGCTCTGAATTTGTAGCAGCACCAGGCCTCAAGACAAACATATCCATAGCGCCTTCCTAAGATTTAATCAACTTGTCTACTCTTTTCTTGTTGTTTCTTTTCTCACAGCCAGATAGATGTTTTTTAGGTAACATGATTATGCTGCAAGTGAGAAACACGAATACAGTATCAGAGATTGAAGATGTTATGTTTTTAGATGAGAAGTTTCAGAATTGAGACCACCGGAAAATATTCGCCTATAGATTAGGATTTATGAATAGATTGATCTGAGAATTATTACCTTCTGAATGATGATCTTGATCAGTTGATCTCTTCCCTGAATTCTTGCTGATTTGATCCCCAAACTCAGCTCCAGGTTCGGTGAAGTGCGCTGGTGTCGGCGTCAGGCGGCGTGCTACTGTGTCGATCCGTCTCCGTGCTCCTGTGTCGATGCGTCTCCTTGGATTCCAGGCGAACAACAGGGCAACATGCGTTTCCTGGGCTTGGTTGGGCAGGCCCTAGTGGTGGTTGCGTGCTGCTTGCTGGGTGGGCTCAGAGCTACCTGGGTTGGATGTTAGTCATTCTTTTTTTTCCACTAATCCGTAATATATAATATATATACTGCATATATACTATGGGCCCCCTTTTAGTCTGGGCCCCGGGCCGTCGCACCTCTCGCACTGGTCTAAAGCCGGCCCTGACTGGATCTCTTTTACCATTAATTACAATGTCTAGTTAGTCCTTGATCTTTAAAGGTGCTCTGCATTTATATTTTGCGGTCTCAGAAAGGGCTAGCGAGATACCACCTTGTTATATCATATTATGATTGTTTTGAGAAAGTGTAGTCATCTGAGATTTATTATTATTGCTTGCTAGTTGATTATCCTATTGATATGAGTAAACTTGAGACCTATGCGTTATTGCAAATGTGGTTAGTTATAATCTTTGCTAACAACTTGAATGATGGCTTTACATATTTACAGCAACAAGAGAAAATAGAGTTTGTAAAAGTTTTTCTTTATCACTTTCAGTTTGTTAACTGAATTGCTTGAGGACAAGCAAAGGTTTAAGCTTGGGGGAGTTGATACGTCTCCAACGTATCTAATTTTCCAAACGCTTTTGCCCTTGTTTTGGACTCTAACTTGCATGATTTGAATGGAACTAACCCGGACTGACGCTGTATTCAGCAGAATTACCATGGTGTTATTTATGTGCAGGAGCAAACATTCTTGGAATGACCTGAAACTTCAAGGAGCCACTTTTCAGAAAATAAGAAAAATACCTGCCAAAGATGAAGGCCAGGGGGCCCACCGTCTCTCCACGAGGGTGGGGGGCGCGCCTGCCCCCCTAGGGCCTGAAATTTGCCGGAACAGAAACGAATAAACACTCTGCCAAAACATAGGCCACTCGGAGGTGCATTGCGAACAAGAACACCAAGACATCCTCTATATTCAGAATGCATCATCATCAACATCAATTGGCGACTAGCACTAGCATTTTCATCATCGACATTTACAACACATTATCATCTATATCAACAACTTGGGGATTTGGCTATTCTCACCTACAGGTCTTAAGGGGTCGGCGATGGGGACGACTGCGAGGACGAGGCAGGGGCAAATACTTGATTTCCGCATAAACAAAACATAAACAAAATTTATTCTATCAACATGTATTTGAGTAGTATTAACAAATAACATGATATTTAAACTTTCAACCGTCAATTTTCCAGTCTTTAATCACTTATGTTCTGAAGCATTTTGTTTTCTTCAATTTATAAATTTTAATAAAATACTGCTAAGTGGGAGGAGGAGGAGGAGGAGGAGGAGGAGGAGGAGGAAGGAGGGAGGGAGGAGGAGTGGTGTCTAGAGGAGGAGGGAGGAGGACTGGCGGCTGGAGGTGGTTGGAGGGAGGAGGGAGAAGGAGGGAGGAGTGGCGGCGGATGGAGGAGGGAGAAGGAGTGAGGAGGAGATGGGGAGGCTTACCGGCGGCGGCAACGGGCGACGACGCTTCGTGAGAGAGAGTGGGGGAGGGGGAGTGAGGGCCAGGGAGAGCAATGGACCTTGAGGATAAGGCTTAACAATAGCACCACACCAAAGAAATGCGCTACTACTAGCTCCTTAGCAGTAGCGCAGTTAGCAGAAAGCGCTACTACTATACAAAGCTTGTCGGCAACGGTGTGACAATTATAGAAGTAGCGCCTTCTATGCTGGACGCGCTACTCCTAAGTTGGTAGCAGTAGCGCACTTTCTGGACAGGTGCTACTGCTAATTAGCAGTAGCGCAGCCTTTTCAAATGCGCTACTGATAAGCTTTTGTGTATAAGGTTTTCCCTAGTAGTGGAAGGCGACGATAGTGAAGTCGAAGGAACAATTGTTCCACGGCCAGCCGATCCCCCTGACATCTTCAAGGTTTCCGTGGCCAGTGTCAAACCGGGTCATGAGAGTTTGGCTCCTCCTGTACTAGGGGGAGATGACGACGAGACCCCGCAGTAGCTTGGCAATTGCAAGAGTTGGGTCCTGTTGTGGCCAAAGAGTCTGCTTCGTCTGTAGGCGGTCGACAGCACACCCACGACCACGCAGCCTCAGCAAGGTAGGAAAATCAACACCCCACCTACCCAATTAGCACCACCTGTCATGTCGGGTGATAGCAGATGGGGTGAGTAAGAGGCTCCATTAGTCGTTGATGACGTCGCCACCGTCGAAGAAGCAATGCATGATATCGATGCTGTCGCTAAGGATGACAATGACACTCTACAGTATCTCAATACTAGCACCTATGACAACGGAGGTTTGATGGCTCAATAGTATGAGTACTCAGGGTTTGAGCGTGATGAGTCGGTGCCTAAATTGCCGGAGGATGAATGTATTATAGACGATGTTCCAGTAGCAAAGAAGCATAGGAAGAGACCAAGGAAAGGCAACAAAGCTGCTTCTATGATCCAGCCGCCTCCGCAGCCTCGGGTTCAAGACCGTATACCTATCATAGGTGCGGCGAAATACCATATCCCCGGGGATCCGATCCTGCCTAAGGTAACGGTAGAGGCCATAAATGGCGATCTCAGGAGACTTCATGTCGATGTGCTACAAAGAGAGAAAAGCCTGATCGCCTTGCAAAATCCAGGATACCCGCTCTACATGGTTAATGTGTTGCAGCAAAGGTTGTATGTCGACACAATCCCTGCGGAAAAGTTCTTCCTTCGATTTGATTACATCTTCGACATGTTTCACTTGAAAAGGCTGGATTTTACGTTTTTCCGCCTTTTTGCCTTGTACATGAACTACATCATCAAGATTGAGTAGATACCTTATATATGTGTCGCTGACCAGTACTTCATGCACGAAGGCTTCCTGGTAGTCTTCCCAAAGCACCGTGAATACGCAAGTAACTACATCGCCGATTTCATGGTCGGCAATAAGGACAAGGAGATGATTCCCGTGCCTTATCATCCCATGTTAGTCATTCGCAGATATCCTTCCTTCGATTTCAATCATTCATTTGCATGCGTGAAGGCTAATTTGAGGTGTACTTATTTTGCATAGTGATGGGCGTGCCGTCCTCACCATCCTTTACCCTGATTCTCCCACGCCCTTTACTTGGACTCGTCGAAGAACATGAAGAAAAAAGATTACACCCACATCAAGTCTGTTCTCGAAAGTGCTATCTTTAGCTACGGCCTACGGGGTGGAGAGATCATGCTCAAGAAGACAAGGAAGCGCGCGCCGTTCTTCGGCCATAAGACCGACTTCTGTTGCTCCAGCAACCGAGTGGTACACTCAGTGATGGATTCTATGTCCTCCACCACATGCTGGAGTACAGACGGGATCAGCAGAACCTTCGCATGTCACCTAGATTCGGTGATGCCCATATTCTGTAATGGGCAAAGAACCTAGGAGATATCCCGGATCATCGACTCCGAGCTAAGTTCTATCACATCCAGTGCGAACTTGCCCAAATCGTCATGAAGGAGGTCCTCAAAAAACAGGGATGTTCTACGAAGAAGGGCAAATGTCGTGGGAAGACATCCAAACACGCGTAGCCACTCAGCGTCTCGACTCGAAGCATTTCACTATGCTTGGGGACTATCTCCCTGACTTGGATGGATGGCACGACATGCTGGAGAGATTGACGATATATGACAATGTGTTCATTTAGTCCATACTTTATCTATGAAGAAACTTTGAGTTATGCACGATGAAACTTTATTTGTGATGTAATTAAACTGTCCTCCTCAACTAGCGAAGATCACTCTCGTTAGGGCATTTTGGGTACGATGAGCTTTGTTATTTATGCTTATGATATGTTGCTTTTATTTTTGCCAAGTCTGTCTCTTTCTGTTGCTCAACTATATATGTTGCATATCATCGACTCACATGACGATGCGGGTGCGTAGATCATCGATGGTGAAGAAGTGCTACGCCAGGAGTATACGACGTGTGGCGGGAGTGTCAGGCCCAAGTGTACCAGTTTTTGAGCGGCAGCCAATAGTTAGTTTAGGTTCATGCTAGTGCGAGAGAGGGATACGAACTGATGCCTCAAGTACTTCATTATGTATGATGAGACATGTCATGTAACTTGTATAGCTATACCGTGATTATGATGAGACAACATGATTTGTGTTGGATGATATGATGAAACTATTATGTGTATGGTATGATGAGCATATTGCATGTTTATGATATCACTACTAGGGAAAAGCCTAGCAGCAACACGGGTTTTGGGTTTATTAGTAGCGTGGGTGCCCGCGCTACTGATACGGCGCCACAACTAACTTGTAGCAGTAGCGCGTGTTGACACACGCTACTGCTATACATGGTTAGCTGTAGCGTGCGTTGCAAACAGCGCTACTGCTAATTAGCTGTAGCGGGTCTTATACCCCGCGCTACTGCTATTACTTTCAAAAACAAAAAAAAATCTCGATCCCATGCGTGCTGTCAATGGCAGCAATGGTAAGATCTAGCGATGATTGGCGTCGCCGGAGGCATGAACGGAGAGCAGAAGACCAGATCCAACAGTGGCTGTTGGAGAGGGCCCGTTTCTATGGCAGAGCTAGGCCGCGGCATGGGGCTCCTCTTCCCGACCATGCCAGATAGCTCCGGGTCATCCATGGTGACGACCTGCACGGGCATGGACATGGGAGGGTGAGTCAAACTAGAGGGAGAGAGAGAGAAAAGGAAAACCGAGGGAGAGAGGAAGGTGATGTAGGGAGTAGTGGAGCTAGTCACCGGTGGCGAGGTGCTCCGGTGTGGTGGCGCGGGCGGCGGCCTCCTAGACGTCGGTGGAAGACTGGCGAGCTCCTAGACACCAGTGGCGCGAGGCGGCAGCCTCTGTCGGCGCCATGGAGGAGGATGGGTGCATGGGCAAGAGGTCCATGTGAGAGCGTATGGAAAGTGAGTGGAGAGAGTGGTGGAAGAGAGGACGGATTTGGGGGAGGAGATGGGGATTTGGCCGAGGATATGGCGACTTCACCTACCTCGGACTTAGTAGTAGCGAGGGGTATAAAACCGCACTACTACTATCAACTTAGTAGTAGCGCGGGTTTATACCCCTCTCTACTACCATGACATGTGTCGGGGGGCACGGTAGAGACCGCTTAGTAGTAGCGAGGGTTAAAAACCCGCGCTACTGCTAATTAGCAGTAGTGCTTCTTTTTGTGCCGCGCCGCTGCTAAGATTCTGTGTATAATGTTTTCCCTAGTAGTGTATGATTAGAATATTGTATAAACCCTGTACAAAAACATCACAAATACGTAGCAAAAAAAAGATATGATAAAATATAGTAGTAGCACTCTTTAGCGCTGGGCAGGAAAATGCTACTGATAAAGCACTTAGTAGTAGCACTGGTATGGAAAGTGATACTGCTAAGTAGGTATAGCAGTAGCGCATGCCAAAACATGCTACTGCTAAACGTTAGCTGTAGCGCCGTACCCCGCGCTACTTATAGCCCTTAGACCTGCGCTACTGCTAGGCTTTTCCCTAGTAGTGTCCGGTCAATAACCCATAGCGAAACCTGGATGCCCATATTGGTTATTGTATATTCTACAAAAGATCTTTATCAATAGAACCTTATGACAACATACCTAATTCGATTTGTTTGTCGGTATGTTAGTTGCCCAAGATTCGATCCTTGGTATCTCTATACCTAGTTCAATCTCATTACTGGCAAGTCTCTTTACTCATTCCGTAATATGTCATCTCATAACTAACTCCTTAGTTACTTTGCTTGCAAGGCTTCTTATCATGTGTATTACCGAGAGGGCCCAGAGATACCTCTTCGATACCCAGAGTGACAAATCCTAATCCCGATCTATGCCAACTCAACGATCACCCAATTACGTTGTGACGTTTGATTGCACACAAGGTATTCCTATGGTATCCGGGACTTGCATAATCTCATAGTTGAAGGAATATGTATTTGACATTAAGAAAGCAATAGCAATAAACTGAACGATCAATATGCTAAGCTAACAGATGGGTCTTGTCCATCACATCATTCTCCTAATGATGTGATCCCGTTATCTAATGACAACTCATGTCTATGGTTAGGAAACATTAACCATCTTTTATCAACGAGTTAGTCTAGTAGAGGCTCACTAGGGACACAATATTGGTTTATGTATCCAAACATGTATTTAAGTTTCCGGTCAATAAAATTCTAGCATGAATAATAAACCTTCATTGTGATTTAGCAAGTATAATAATAACCATTTTATTATTGCCTCTAGGGCATATTTCCATCAGTCTCCCACTTGCACTAGAGTCAATAATCTAGTTCACATCGCCATGTGATTAAAAACCCATAGTTCACATCGCCATATGACCAACACCCAATGAGTTTTACTAGAGTCGATAATCTAGTTCACATCACCATGTGACTAACACCCAAAGAGTACTAAGGTGTGATCATGTTTTTCTTGTGAGAGAAGTTTAGTCAATGGTTCTGTCATATTCAGATCTGAATGTATTTTGCAAATTTCAATGTCTACAATGCTCTGCATGGAGCTACTCTAGCTAATTGCTCCCACTTTCAATATGTATCCATATTGATACTCATAGTCATCTGAATCGGTGTCTAAGCTTGCATCGATGTAACTCTCTATGACGAACTCTTTATCAACTCCATAACTAAGAAAATATTTCCTTTAGTTCTCTAAGGATAATTTGACAACTGTCCAGTGATCTACTCCTCGACTAGTATTGTACCCCTTGCCAAACTCATGGCAAGGTACACAATAGGTCTGGTACGTAGCATGCCATACTTTATAGAACCTATAGTTGAGGCATAGGGAATGCCTTTCATTCTCTCTCTATGTCCTGCCATGGTTAGGCTTTGAGTCTTACTCAACCTCACACCTTACAATACAGGATAGAACTCCTTCTTTGACTGATCAATTTTGAACTCCTTCAAAATCTTGTCAAGGTATGTACTCATTGAAAATCTTATCAAGCGTCTTGATCTATCTCAATAGATCTTGATGCCTAATATGTAAGCAACTTCACTGAGCTCTTTCATTGAAAGATTTGTATTCAAGTGTCTTTTTATGCTATCCAGAAATTCTATATCATTTCCAATCAGCAATATGTCATCAACATGTAATATCAAAAATGCTACAGAGCTCCCACTCACTTTCTTGTAAGTACACGCTTCACTATAAGTCTGTATAAAACCATATGCTTTGATCACCTCATCAAAGCGTATATTCCAACTCCGTGATGCTTGCACCAGTCCATAGATGGATTGGCTGGAGCTTGCACACATTGTTAGCACCTTTAGGATCGACAAAACCTCCTGGTTGGTTCATATACAACTCTTCTTTAAGAAGTCCATTAAGGAAAGCAGTTTTGACGACCATTCACGAGATTTCATAATTATAAAATGCGGCAATTACTGACATGATTCAGACTGACTTAAGCATCGCTACAGGTGAGAAGGTCTCATCGTAGTCAACCCCTTGAATTTTTCAAAAACCTTTTGCGACAAGTCGAGCTTTGTAGATGGTGACATTACCATCAGCGTGTGTCTTCTTCTTGAAGATCCATTTATTCTCAATGGCTTGCCGATCATCAGGAAAATCCACCAAAGTCCACACTTTGTTCTCATACATGGATCCTATCTTAGATTTCATGGCCTCAAGCCATTTATTGGAATCTGGGGTCACCATAGCTTCTTCATAGTTCGTAGGTTCGCCATGGTCTAATAACATGACTGCCAGAACAAGATTGCCATACCACTCTAGTGCGGAATGTGCTATGTTCGACGTACGAGATCCAGTAGTAACTTGATCCGAAGTTTCATGATCATCGTCTTTATTAGCTTCCTCTCTAGTTGGTGTAGGCATCACGGGAACAGATTTCTATTATGTGCTACTTTCCAATTCGAGAGAAGGTACAATTATCTCATCAAGTTCTACTTTCCTCCCACTCACTTCTTTCGAGAGAAACTCCTTCTCTAGAAAGGTTCCATTCTTGGCAACAAAGATTTTTGCCTTCGGATCTATGGTAGAAGGTATACCCAATAGTTTCTTTCGGGTATCCTATGAAGATGCACTTCTCCGCTTTGGGTTCGAGCTTATCAGACCGACGCATTTTTGACATAAGCATCGTATCCCTAAACTTTTAAGAAACGACAGCTTAGGTTTCTTGCCAAACCACAGTCCATACAGTGTCATCTCAAAGGATTTAGACGGTGCCCTATCTAACATGAATGCGGCTGTCTTTAATGCATAACCCCAAAATGATAAAGGCAAATCGGTAAGAGACATCATAAAACGCACCATATCTAATAAAGTACGGTCACGATGTTCGGACACACCATTACGCTGTGGTGTTCCAGGTGGCGTAAGTTGTGAAACTTACACATTTTCTTAAATGAAGGCCAAACTCGTAACTCAAATATTCGCCTCCATGATCATATCATACAAACTTTATTTTCTTGTTACAATGATTCTCTACTTCACTCTGAAATTCATTGAACTTTTCAAATGTTTCAGACTTGTGTTTCATCAAGTAGATATACCCATACCTACTCAAATCATCTGTAATGGTTAGAAAATAATGATACCTGCTGCGTGCTTCAACACTCATTGGACCGTATACATCTGTATGTATTATTTCCAATAAGTCATTAGCTCGCTCCATTGCTCCGGAGAACGGAGTTTTAGTCATCTTGCCCATGAGGCATGGTTCGCAAGTATCAAATGATTCATAATCAAGTGATTACAAAAGTTCATCCACATGGAGTTTCTTCATGTGCTTTACACCAATATGACCTAAACAGCAGTGCCACAAGTATGTTGCACTATCATTATCAACTTTGCATCTTTTGGCATCAATATTATGAATATGTGTATCACTATCATCGAGATTCAATAAACCATGCATTCATATTGGGTGTTGCTACCTCTTGAGCATGCGTTGGTTTTCCCTTGAATAGGAAAGGGTGATGCAGCAAAGTAGCGTAAGTATTTCCCTCAATTTTTGAGAACCAAGGTATCAATCCAGTAGGAGACTACACACAAGTCGCCTAGTACCTACATAAACAAATAAGAACTTCGCAACCAACGCGATAAAGGGGTTGTCAATCCATTCACGGTCACTTACAAAAGTGAGATCTGATAAAGATAATAAGAGAAATATTTTTGGTATTTTTGTTGTATAGATTGGAAAGTAAAGATTGCAAAATAAATAGTAAACTAGCATTGTAGATCGGAAACTTATATGATGTAAAGTAGACCCGGGGGCCATATGTTTCACTAGTGGCTTCTCTCAAGATAACATATATTACGGTGGGTGAACAAATTACTGCCGAGCAATTGATAGAAAAGCGCATAGTTATGAGAATATCTAGGCATGGTCATGAACATAGGTATCACACCTGTGTCAAGTAGACCAAAACGATTCTTCATCTACTACTATTACTCCACACATCGACCGCTATATAGCATGCATCTAGAGTATTAAGTTCACAAGAACAGAGTAACACAGTAGGCAAGACGACATGATGTAGAGGGATAAACTCAAGCAATATGATATAACCCCTATCTTTTTATCCTCGATGGCAACAATACAATATGTGCCATGCTGCCCCTACTATCATTGGGAAAGGACACCGCAAGATTGAACCCAAAGCTAAGCACTTCTCCCATTGCAAGAAAGACCAATCTAGTAGCACAAACCAAACTGATAATTCAAAGAGACTTGCAAAGATATCAAATCATGCATATAAGAATTCAGAGAGGAATCAAATATTGTTCATAGATAAACTTGATCATAAACCCACAATTCATCGGATCTCGACAACCACACCGTGAAAAGTATTACATCAAATACATCTCCAAGAACATCAAGGAGAACTTTGTATTGAGATCCATAGAGAGAGAATAAGCCATATAGCTAATAACTATGGACCCGATGGTCTGTGGTAAACTACTCACACATCATCGGAGAGGCTATGGTGTTGATTTAGAAGCCCTCCGTGATCGAATCCCCCTCCGACAGATTGCTAGAAAAGGTCCCCAGATGGGATTTCACGGGTACAGAAGGTTGTGGCAGTGGAAAAGTGGTTTCATGCCCCCCTGGATGTTTTCAGGGTATAAGAGTATATATAGGAGAAAGAAGTAGGTCGTTGGAGATACGAGGTGCCCACAAGGGTGGGGGACGCGCCTGCCCCCTGGGTGCACTGCCCTACCTCATGGCCGCATTGTTGCTTCCTTGACCTCCACTCCAAGTCTCCTGGATTGCGTTTGTTCCAAAAAAGATTCTCGCCAAGGTTTTGTTCCGTTTGGATTCCGTTTGATATTCCTTTTCTATGAAACACTGAAATTGACAAAAGAAGCAAATTGCACTGGGCCTTCGATTAATAGGTTAGTCCCAAAAATAATATAAAAGTGCATAACAAAGCCCATTAAACATCCAAAACAGATAATATAATAGCATGGAACAATAAAAAATTATAGATACATTAGAGACGTATCAGGTGTATGACCATAGAAGGTTTTTATTATGCAAACAGAACAACAATTATTCTCCTACTTAAATGATTAACCGTATTGCAATAAACACGATCTAATCATGTTCATGCTCAACGCAAACACCAAATAACATTTATAGGCTTAACACTAACCCCGAAGGTAGAGGGGGTGTGCGATGGTGATCATATCAATCTTGGAAACACTTCCAACACACATCGTCACCTTGCCCATTACTAGTCTCCTTTTATTCTGCAACTCCTGTTTCGAGTTGCTAATCTTAGCAAATGAACCGGTATCAAATACCCAGGGGCTACTACAAATACTAGTGAGGCACACATTAAAAACATGTATATCAAATATAGCTTTGTTCATATTGCCATCCTTCTTATTCGGCAAGTATTTAGGGCAGTTCCGCTTCTAGTGACCATTCCCTTTGAAGTAGAAGCACTTAGTTTCAGGCTTAGGTCCAGCTTTGGGCTTCTTCACGGGAGTGGAAACTTGCTTGTCATTCATCTTGAAGTTCCCTTTCTTTCCCTCGCCGCATGAGTCTGAAATGCCTATTTTCATCTCTTGGAATCTCATATGCTCCGTGGCATTCAAAACGTTTTTGAAGTCCTGGTTCTAAGCCGTAAAGCATGGCGCACTGAACTATCAAGTAGTCATCATATCGAGCTTACCAAACATTCATAACGTCTGCATCTACTCTTGCAAAAGGTCTGTCACCTAGCGGTGCATCACGGACATAATTCTTCTATGCAGCAATGAGGATAATCCTGAGATCATGGACCCAGTCCGCATCATTGCTACTATCATCTTTCAACTTAGTTTTCTCTAGGAACATATAAAAAAATAGGGGAGCTATATCACGAGCTATTGATCTACAACATAGATATGCAAAAAAAACTATTAAGACTAAGTTCATGATAAATTAAGTTCAATTAATCAAATTACTAATGAACTCCCACTTAAATAAACATCCCTCAAATTATCTAAGTGATACATGATCCAAATCACTAACCCATGTCCGATCATCACGTGAGATGGGGTAGTCATCAATGGTGAACATATCTATGTTGATCATATCTACTATATGACTCACATTCGACCTTTCGGTCTCCAGTGTTCCGAGACCATGTGTGTACATGCAGGCTCGTCAAGTTTAACCCAAGTATTTTGCATGTGCAAAACTGTCTTACACCCGTTGTATGTGAAGGAAATATGCCCTAGAGGCAATAATAAAGTTGTTATTTATATTTCATTATATTGTGATAAATGTTTCTTATTCATGCTAGAATTGTATTAACCGGAAACTTAGTACAAACAGAGTTCCCTAGTATGCCTCTACTTGACTAGCTCGTTAATCAAAGATGTTTAAGTTTCCCGACCATAGACATGTGTTGTCATTTGATAAATGGGACCACATCATTAGAGAATGATGTGATGGACAAGAACCATCTGTTAGCTTAGCATAATGATTGTTTAGTTTTTTTCTATTGCTTTCTTCATGACTTATAGATATTTCACTGACTATGAGATTATGCAACTCCCGAATATCGGAGGAAGACTTTGTGTGCTATCAAACGTCACAATGTAACTGGGTGATTATAAAGATGCTCTGTAGGTGTCTCCGAAGGTGTTTGTTGAGTTGGCATAGATCGAGATTAGGATTTGTCACTCCGTGTATCGGAGATGTATCTCTGGGCCCTCTCGGTAATGCACATCACTATAAGCCTTGCAAGGAATGTGACTAATGAGTTAGTTACGGGGTGATGCATTACAGAACGAGTAAAGAGACTTGCCGGTAATGAGATTGAACTAGGTATGTTGATACCGACGATCAAATCTCGAGCAAGTAACATACCAATGACAAAGGGAATGACGTATGTTGTGATGCGGTTTGACCGATAAAGATCTTCGTAGAATATGTAGGAGCCAATATGAGCATCCAGGTTCCGCTATTGGTTATTGACCGAAGATGTGTCTCGGTCATGTCTACATAGTTCTTGAACCCGTAGGGTCCGAACACTTAACGTTCGATGACGATTTGTATTATGAGTTATATGTTTTGGTGACCAAAGTTTGTTCGGAGTCCCAGATGAGATCAAGGAAATTAAAGGAGTCTCGAAATGGTCGAGAGGTAAAGATTTTTATATTGGAAGGTTATATACGGACTCCAGAATAGTTCCGATAAGGTTCGGGGATTTTTTGGAGTACCGGGAGGCTATCGGAACCCCCCGGGATAGTGATTGGGCCTAATGGGCCATAGTGGAGGAGAGGAGGCACACCACAAAAGGTGGGGCGCGCCCCCCTTGCCCCAATCCAAATTGGACAAGGGAGGGGGCGCGGCTCCCCTCTTTCCTTCTCCCTCTCCCTCCTTTCCCCTTCCCCCCTCTCCGTTGGAAGGAAAGGGGGGCCGAATCCTACTAGGTTTGGAGACCTAGTAGGACTCCCCCCCTTGGCGCGTCTCCCCCTTGGCCGGCCTCCTCCTCCCCACCTCCTTTATATACGTGGGCAGCCCCCCCCCAAAAGACACAACAGTTGTTTCTTAGCCATGTGCGCTGCCCCCCTCCATAGTTTACCACCTCGGTCATATTGTCGTAGTGCTTAGGCGAAGCCCTACGCGGATCACAGCACCAACACCGTCGCCATGCTGTGTGCTGACAGAACTCTCCCTCGACCCTCTACTGGATCAAGAGGTCAAGGGACGTCATCGTGCTGAACGTGTGTTGAACACGGAGGTGCCATACGTTCAGTACTTGGATCGGTTGGATCGTGAAGACGTTCAACTACATCAACCGCGTTACTAAACGCTTCCGCTTTGGTCTGCGAGGGTACATGGACACACTCTCCCTTCTCGTTGCTATGCTTCTCCTAGATAGATCTTGCGTGTTCGTAGGATTTTTTTTGAATTACCATGTTCCACAACAGTGGCATCCGAGCTAGGTCTATGCGTAGATGTTATATGCACGAGTAGAACACAATGAGTTGTGGGCGATAATAGTCATACTGCTTACCACCAACGTCTTACTTTGATTCGGTGGTATTGTTCGATGAAGCTGCCCGGACCGACATTACATGACCGCGTTCATGAGACTGGTTCTACTGACGTGCTTCGCACACAGGTGGCTGGCGGGTGTCTGTTTCTCCAACTTTAGTTGAATCGAGTTTGACTACGGTCGGTCCTTGTTGATGGTTAAAACAACACACTTGACGAAAAATCATTGTGGTTTTCATGCGTAGGTAAGAACGGTTCTTGCTAGAAGCCCGTAGCAGCGACGTAAAACTTGCAACACCAAAGTAGAGGACGTCTAATTTATTTTTGCAGGGCATATTGTGATGTGATATGGTCAAGACGTGGTAAGATATAAATTGTTGTATGAGATGATCATGTTTTGTAAAAGTTATCGGCAACTGGCAGGAGCCTTATGGTTGCCGCTTTATTGTATGAAATGCAATCGCCATGTAATTGCTTTACTTTATCACTAAGCGGTAGAGATAGTCGTGGAAGAAACAGTTGGCGAGACGACAACGACGCTACGATGGAGATCAAGGTGTTATGCCGATGATGATGGAGATCATGACGGTGCTTTGGAGAAGGAGATCAAAGGCACAAGATGATGATGGCCATATCATGTCACATTTTTATCCTTTATGCATCTTATTTTTCTTAGTACGGCGGTAGCATTATAAGATGATCCCTCACTAAATTTCAAGGTATAAAGTGTTCTCTGTGAGTATGCACCATTGCTATAGTTCGTTGTGCCGAGACACCACGTGATGATCGGGTGTGATAAGCTCTATGTTCACATACAACGGGTGCAAGCCAGTTTTGCATGTGCAAAATACTCGGGTTAAACTTGATGAGCCTAGCATATGCAGATATGACCTCTGAACACTGAGACCGAAAGGTCGAATGTGAATCATATAGTAGAGCCATGGTTTAGTTGATTTGGATCACATGATGATCGGATATGGTTTAGTTGATTTGGATCACGTGATCATTTAGATGACTAGAGGGATGTCTATCTAAGTGGAATTTCGTAAGTACTATGATTAATTGAACTTTAATTTATCATGTACTTAGTACCTGATAGTTTTTGCATGTCTATGTTGTCGTAGATCAATGGCCCGTGCTACCATTCCCTTGAATTTTAATGCGTTCCTAGAGAAAGCTAAGTTGAAAGATGATGGTAGCAACTACATGGACTAGATCCGTAACTTGAGGATTATCCTCATTGCTGCACAGAAGAATTATATCTTGGAAGCACTGCTAGGTGCAAGACCCGCTGCAGGAGCAACTCCGGACGTTGTGAACATCTGGCAGAGCAAAGTCGATGACTACTCGATAGTTCAGTGTGCCATGCTTTACGGCTTAGAATCGGGACTTCAAAGATGTTTTGGACGTCATGGAGCATATGAGGTATTCCAGGAGTTGCAGTTAATGTTTCAAGCAGATGCCCGAATTGAGAGATATGAATTCTCCAATAAGTTCTATAGCTGCAAAATGGGGGAGAATAGTTCTGCTAGTGAACATATACTTAGAATGTCTGGGTTCCACAACCACTTGACTCAACTGGGAGTTAATCTTCCTGATGATAGTGTCATTGACAGAGTTCTTCAATCACTGCCACCAAGCTATAAAAGCTTCGTGATGAACTATAATATGCAAGTGATGGATAAGACAATTCCCGAGCTCTTCGCGATGCTAAAGGCTGTGGAGGTAGAAATCAAGAAGGAGCATCAAGTGTTGATGGTTAACAAGACCACTATTTTCAAGAAAAAAGGGCAAAGGGAAGAAGGGGAACTTAAAGAAGAATGGCAAGCAAGTTGTTGCTCAAGTGAAGAAGCTCAAGTCTGGACCTAAGCTTGCAACTGAGTGCTTCTACTGCGAAGGGACTGGTCACTGGAAGCGGAACTGCCCCAAGTATTTGGCGGATAAGAAGGATGATGGCAAAGTGAAAGGTATATTTGATATACATGATATTGATGTGTACCTTACTAATGCTCGTAGTAGCGCCTGGGTATTTCATACTGGTTCTGTTGCTCATATTTGCAACTCGAAACAGGGGCTACGGATTAAACGAAGACTGGTTAAGGACGAGGTGACGATGCGCGTGGGAAATGGTTTCAAAGTCGATGTGATCACCGTCGGCACGCTACCTTTACATCTACCGTCGTGATTAGTTTTAGACCTAAATAATTGTTATTTGGTGCTAGCTTTGAGCATGAACATAATCCAGGTCTCCCTCAGTAGCCCCTGAACCAGGCTTCAATGACGATGTGTCCGGCGCGCAGATTGTCTTCGACATTGTAAGGAGGGTTCCTCCTCTGAATACTCCAAAGTTGTTTGAACAAAAGAACTATATCCGGCTCTGTATAACAGTTACAACCCTGAATTACAAGGGAAAAATACTTAAATAAAATAAGTCATGTCTATTGACTGCTTTTTCAGTTAGGCGTTTTGCCCGGCCTTATCATTATTTGTGGCCTCTTGCTTTGCGTTTCGAGGCGCGACCATTGACACGTCTGGTCAAAGCAGAGATCGTGTCCCCTTATCATGGGATTCTCATCAATACGGGTTTGGGTAATCCAATCATGCCATTTACATGACCCCTTCGGAACAGGGGAGTTTTAAGGCTCGTGAGGGGGCGCTTGAAATTCACTTCCTTTATAAGAGGATAAGGACCCTTCTTTTTACCTCACGCCTTCTTCTTCCTTAGCCCTTCCGTCCTCGAGCTCCAGCACCCAAGTTTTGATCTTTCCTATTGCCACCAAACACCCCAGCCATGTCCGGATCCGGCTCTCAAGGAAAGTGGGTGGCTTCCTCCGTGATGGAGAAGGACATCAAGGAGCTTCGAAAGGCGGGGTACTTGACAGCAGAAATCACACACAGACTCACCGCCAAAGAGCAAAGCATCCCACTCCAGAGCCCGGTGAGAGGGTTGTGTTCATCCCTCACTTCCTCCATTGACTAGGGTTCCCCTTGCACCCCTTTGTCCGTGGTCTCATGTTATATTACGGGCTAGAATTTCACGATCTATCCCCAAACACGTTCCTCCATATTTCGGCATTCATCATCGTATGTGAGGCATTCCTACGCACCCCCCACACTTCGGCCTGTGGCTCAAGGCCTTCAACATGAAGCCGAAGGTGGTCGACGAGCAGCACATGGATTGTGGTGGCACCATGGTGAGCAAACTTCCCAATGTCATCTAGCCCAAAGGGGCCTGGGTGGAGATCGTCAAGACATGGTAGCTGGAGTGGTTCTATATCACTGAACCCGCGACACCAAGTGGGCGACCGCTCCTGCATTCAGATCCGGACCCCCGCTGTGCCCTGCATCATGGACCAACAAGGGTCTGGACTGGGGGTTATCCAATGAGGTGCTGATGCTGCAAAAGCCCATCAAAAGCATCATTGAGAAGAACACCAACCTCACTGACGTGATCCAGGTGATGCTCATCCGCCGAACCCTTCTCTCCCAACACCGGCCTCTCCGCGGACCCTGAAGCGATTCTTCGGTATGACACACGATGTAGCGACCAAACCTCAAACAGTCTGATCTCTGTGCTCCGGTGTCATCCCTGGATCAGTAATGCTGACACCACACAGTACTCGGAGGATTTATAGCAGAGTAGCAATCACACACTTATTACATCGAGTGTCTCAAAAGAGAACTTATTACAATAAGTATGGCTTAAGGCCATCTAATAACGATAACAGCGGAAGGCTTGGAAGATAAGTGAGTCCATGAACTCCAACGGCATCACCGAGTATAGGACCACGACCTAAAAACTCCTTAATCGTCGTTTGAAAAGTCTGCAACATTAACGTTGCAGCCCGAAAACGGGTCAGCACATGGAATATGCTGGCAAGGTAACACATAGAGAGTAATGGAATGAAACAGCTATACTATATGCATATTTGGCTGGTGGAAAGCTCTATGGTTACAGTTTTGCGTAAAGCCAATTTTTCCCTACTTCAAAGGAATAAAATTTAATTACTATCATGGTGGTTGTTAAACATTGAGAATGGTTGACAACATTCTCAATCCCAATTAAGCATCATCATTAAACATAACCCAACAAAATTAGTTTTAGAGTAACATGTTGAGATCCACATGAAAATCCAGGTACTAGATACTCAAGATGTCCATAACCGGGGACACGGCTAACCATGATTAGTTTATTACACTCTGTAGAGGTTTGCGCACTTTTCCCCACAAGACTCGATCGCCTCCATTTGGTTTCTCGCACTACATGGTGTTTGAGAAGACGGATGACCGAGACATAGTCTTCCGGAAGCGCTAGCACCTTACGATCGGGTAGACCGTACCACCTATATCCCCTACATCTGCTACTCTACCACTATAAGAGTTCACACGACTTAGCCAACTATGCCAGAGCCCATAATAGCTTGTGGCTGCACACGGAAGTTTCTAGTATGAATAGTCTCATGATCCCTTTGAGCCTGGGTGGCGGTCCAAAAGAAAACAGGCAAGTCCTGGAATACCCAGGTGCCTTAATCCACCCAGATGTGTGTTTAAGTTGCCACCTTAGATAAACCATTAATTAACAATCTCACATCTGTCATGGATTTCACTCACCATATCCACGTCTACTAGCATAGCATGGCATAATAAGCAAACGTAGAAGTAACTCCCAAAGGTTTGATAATAAACAGGTAATAGGTACTACCTCATCTACTTCCCATCCCACAATTTAATTAGATCCTAATCATGCAATGTGTGAGGATTGATCTAATGCAATAAAACTGGGTAGTAGAAAAGGTATGATCAAAGTGTTACTTGCCTTGCTGATGATCCGCGAAACCTAACGATTCGAAGTAACAGGCGGCGCACTCCGGGTATTCTATCGCAGACAAACAAACAAGCATACAATAAGTACTCATCTAACGCATAGGTAAAACTCAAATAAGAGATCTAACCAGAAGGTTCAACTTAAGAAATCCGGTTGGCAAAAAGAATCAAATCGAACGAAGCAACGAAAGACGAACGGCGAAAGAAAACAACTTCGTTCTAGTAATCTGGATCTAGGGCAAATTTTACAGTAGCAAAATGTTGTTTAAGTTGGTTAAACGGATAGAGGGTTTCGAGATGAAACTCTAGGCGCTTGAATCGCCTGATTCCAATAAACGAGCGAAAAGTTAAACTAAAACGAAAATCGGTTCAGGAATCGCGATCAGAAAAATCACGGATTTAATCCGAGAAAAAGAAAAACAACGAACGCCGAATTTGTTTTCTTTTTTTTCGGCACGAAAAAGGAGGCGCGACGAACCTTGGGCGGCGGGATCGTCGGCGGCGGCGGCTGCGGCGGCGCGCGTGGATCGAGGCGGGGCTGATGGGCTGCGGCGGCTCGGGGCGGCGCTATTTAAAGGCTGCCCCCGGGCGGTGTACCGCTCGGGTACGGCCGAAGTCGGTTCGTTTTTTTAATTATTCCACTCGTAAGAAAAATAAAAAGAAATACTAAACGGACTCCAAAAATTCCGAAATAAATTTTCACGGGCTTCTAAAATTAAGCCGCACAAGGTGAACATTTATTTGGGACCTAAATGCAATTTTGAAAAACACACTTTTTCCCTAAATTCAAATAAAACACCGAAAAACTCCGAAATAAAATCTTATTTGATTTTATTATTAAATCCTCAATCTTTCTTTATTTTGGGAATGTCATTTTGTTCGCTCTCTCATATTTTTGTAATAGAAATAATTGACGATAAAATAAATAAAATCAAATGATCCTATTCTCAAAATTTGAGAAAACTCAAATATGAAAATAACGAAATCCCCAACTCTCTCCGTGGGTCATTGAGTCGCGTAGAATTTCTAGGATCAACCAAAAAGCAAAATAAAATATGATATGCATGATGATCTAATGTATAACATTCCAAATTGAAAATTTGGGATGTTACTAACCTACCCCCTTAAGATGAATCTCGCCTTCGAGATTCGGGTTGGCTAGAACATAGGTGAGGGTGGTCTTTTAGCAAATCTTCCTCTCGCTCCCAGGTGGCTTCATCCTCTGTGTGGTGGCTCCACTGAACTTTGCAAAACTTGATAACCTTGCTGCGAGTAACTCGGCTGGCAAAGTCGAGAATCTTGACTGGTTTCTCCTCGTAGGTCAAATCGTTATCCAACTGAATAGTTTCCAAAGGCACTGTATCTCTCAATGGTATGTCAGCCATCTCCGCGTGACATTTCTTTAACTGAGAAATGTGGAACACATCATGTACTCCTGACAATCCTTCGGGCAATTCCAACTTGTAGGCTACTTCTCCCATACGTTCCAAAACTCGATATGGTCCTACAAATCGTGGCGCTAACTTCCCTTTAACTCCAAAACACTTTGTTCCCCGAAGTGGAGATACTCGAAGATAAGCTCTACTCCAACTTCATAAACTGTCTCCTTGCGTTTAGAATCTTCATAGCTCTTCTGTCTGGACTGGGCCACCTTAGCCTATCGCGAATCAACTTCACCTTCTGTTCAGACTCTTTAATCAAGTCAGGACCAAACAACTGGCGGTCTCCAACTTCGTCCCATGACAACGGTGTCATGCACCTCCTTCCGTACAAGGCTTCGAAAGGGGCCATCTTCAAACTGGTTTGGTAACTGTTGTTGTAAGAGAACTCTGCATATGGCAACTTATCATCCCAACTAGATCCTTAATCTAGCGCACAAGCTCTTAGCATATCCTCCAAAATCTGATTGACTCTCTCGATCTGTCCATCTGTCTGTGGATGAAAAGCTGTACTGAATTCTAGCCTGGTTCCCAAAGTTTCGTGCAACTGCTTCCAGAACTTTGAGGTAAACTGGGTTCCTCTATCCGATACGATACTCCTCGGAACTCCATGCAGACATACTATTCTGGTCATGTATATCTTTGCCAACTTAGCACTGGTATAAGTGGTCTTTACTGGGATGAAATGAGCTACTTTCGTCAATCGATCGACTGCAACCCAAATCGAGTCATAGCCTGAACGAGTCCTAGGCAATCCCGTGATAAAATCCATGCCTAACTTATCCCACTTCCAATCGGGTATCGGCAATGGTTGTAACAGTCCTGCTGGCTTCTGATGCTCTGCCTTTACTCTCTGACATACATCACAAACTGCTACATACTCCGCAATATCCTTCTTCATTCCGGTCCACTAGAAAATATCCTTCAAATCCAAATACATCTTGGTATTTCCTGGGTGAATTGAATACGGTGAGTCGTGTACCTCTTGCAAAATGAACTTCCTGATATCCGGGTTATTGGGCACGTAAACACGGTCTTCAAACCATAGGGTGTCGTGCTCATCCTCACGAAATCCATTAGCTTTTCATTTGCTCAGTTTCTCCTTTATAGCGGCAATCTCTTTGTTAGTTTTCTGAGCTTCTCTGATTCTATCCATCAAAGTTGACTGAATCTCCAATGCTTCTACATAGCCTCTGGGAACTATTTCCAAACATAGTTCACGAAGATTTTCGGCTAACTCCCTTGGTATTTATCCCGTAATTAATGTATTGACATGGCTCTTGCGGCTTAATGCGTCTGCTACTACATTAGCCTTTCCAGGATGATAATGCAATTTCATATCATAATCCTTGATAAGCTCCAACCATCTCCTTTGTCTGAGATTTAACTCCTTCTGTGTGAAGATGTATTTCAAACTCTTATGATCTGTGTACACCTCACAATGATTTCCAATGAGAAAATGTCTCCAGGTCTTCAATGCATGCACTACGGCTGCTAACTCCAAAT
The DNA here is from genome assembly GCF_002162155.2 of Triticum dicoccoides. Classification (NCBI taxonomy): domain Eukaryota; kingdom Viridiplantae; phylum Streptophyta; class Magnoliopsida; order Poales; family Poaceae; genus Triticum; species Triticum dicoccoides. The sequence goes on from NC_041388.1 coordinate 690,377,056, forward strand.
CATGCGTAGTATAATTTAACTCATGAGGCTTCAGTTGTCTGGAGGCATATGAAACAACTCTCCTTTCCTGCATAAGCACTGCTCCAAGTCCTCGACGTGAAGAGTCGCAATACACCTCATAATCCTTGGTCTGGTCTGGCAAGATCAATACTGGTGAGGTAACTAAGCGTTTCTTCAACTCCTGGAAACTAGCCTCACATTCCTCTGTCCATATGAACTTGGTATCCTTCTTCAACAACTCAGTCATAGGCTTCGCAATCTTTGAGAAATTCTCAATAAATCTCTGGTAGTATCCTGCGAGTCCAAGAAAACTCCGGATCTCTCCAACTATTGTTGGGGCTTCCCACTTGGTCAAGGTTTCAACTTTAGCGGGATCTATTGCTATACCTTCTCCAGATATAACGTGTCCGAGGAATCCTACTTCCTTCAACCAAAACTCACATTTGCTGAACTTGGCATATAATTGATGTTCTCTGAGCTTTCCAAGTACCAAACGCAAATGCTCCTTATGTTCCTCTTCATTCTTCGAATAAACCAGGATATCATCAATGAACACTACGACAAACTTATCCAAAAACTCCATAAACACTTTGTTCATCATGTTCATAAAATAGGTAGGTGCGTTAGTCAGACCAAATGACATAACGGTATACTCGTATAGCCCATACCTGGTGGTAAAAGCTGTCTTCGGAATATCCTATTCTCGAATCTTCAACTGGTGGTATCCTGATCGCAGATCGATCTTGGAAAATACCTTAGCTCCTTGCAATCGATCAAACAGATCGTTGATCATTGGTAGCAGGTACTTGTTCTTGATCATTACTTCATTCAATCCTCGATAATCAACAACCATCCTTAACGATCCATCCTTCTTCTCCACTAGAAGTACTGGCGATCCCCAAGGTGACGAACTTGGGCGAATATATCCTTTATCCAGTAACTCCTTAATCTACTTCTTAATTTCCACCAAATCCTTTGCTGGCATCCTATATGGTCTCTTTGATATTGGCCCTGTGCCTGGAAATAGCTCAATCAAAAACTCAATATCTCTATCCGGTGGCATGCCTGGCAACTCCTCTGGAAATACATCAGGAAAATCCCTTACCACTGGTACTTCCTCCTGCACAACTCCTGTTAGGCAATTTACTTGAGTCCTCTTTGGCACATGCCGGGATACATACTTGATCCTTCTCCCTTCTGGGGTGGTAAGCAAAATTGACTTACTAGCACACTCGATATTCCCTTCATACTTTGATAACCAATCCATGCCTAATATCACATCCAATCCTTGAGATTCCAATAATATTAGGTCTGAGGGAAAAACGTAGTTACCAATCCTTAATGGTAACCGATCACACCATAGACTAGCCACATACTCTGCTCCGGGCGAGGTTACTAACATGGGTGACCTAAGGGCTATTACTGCATCGGGCTGAGCTTCAACCTCCTCCACGCTAACGTGGTTCACCTGTCCCCTGTTGAAAGGGTTCGGCTTCTTCCCAGAACTTCCATTGCTATTTCCGTTTTGCAATTCAGGACATTCATTTGCATAATGTCCTGTCTTCGAACACTCAAAACAAGTGACTTGGCTTAGGTCCTTCTTGGCTGGGGTTGAGGGGTTGGTGCGGTTCTGGCCGTTGCTTCCTCCATTGCCATTTGCATTCTTGGTGCCATTGTGATTGTGTGAGCTACCTACTCCATGGGTATGGTGAAAATGTCCTCCCGGTCTAGGGGTAAAACGTGGCTTCTGCTGAGCTCCTGAATTGTACTTTCCTTGTCCATACTTCCTCTTGCGATTCTCAATTTGCTGTTGCTTCCCTCCAATCATAAGAGCATGATCTACCAACTCCTGGTAGTTGTTGAAGGTTGCTACCATCAACTGCATGCTCAACTTATCATTCAGTCCTTCCAGAAACTTCTCCTGCTTAGCTGCATCCGTAGCGATGTCATCTGGGGAATAACGTGCTAGCTTACTAAATTCCTCCACATACTGGCCAACTGTCCTTCCTCCTTGGTGCAATTTGCGAAACTCACGCTTCTTCATGGCCATAGCTCCTGCTGAAACTTGGGCAGTACGAAAAGCCTGCTGAAACTGGTCCCATGTGATAGTGTCTACATGGAAAGTGGCTGTGAAATTCTCCCACCATGATGCTGCGGGTCCTTCTAACTGATGTGCGGCAAACTTCACCTTCTCCGCATCTGTGTATCCTGCTGTGGTCAACTCCCTAGCTGTCTTGTGGAGCCAATCATCTGCTACTATCGGCTCGGTGCTACTGGAAAACACCAGCGGATTCAGCCTAAGAAAATAGGCTAAGTGGTCAACAGGTGGTGGTGGTGGTGGTGGGTTGTTGTTGTTCCCCTGATTTTGATTATGGACTAGCAACTACATCAATGTGTTCTGCTACTGGATCAACTGGGTGAGCTCCGGTGGAAAGGCAAATCCAGGGTCACGTCTCGGAGGCATCTAAGGGTTTAGAAAAGATGAGATATAAGAATAGAGGGGGTCTAAAGAGAAAACACTACCCATATGCACATGAGGCAAAACAAACAATTCACTTCAATCAATCAAACAAGGGCATACAATCGATCTATCTATCGCAAAAGTGCTCGGACTACTATATTTACATGGTGGACTACTACTACTGATGAGGTGGTCTACTAGAAATATTCTACGGTCGTTGACTCCATGATATCTGCTCCAGCTTCATCAACATAGTCATCACCAGTACTATCTGGTTCCGAGTCGGTGCCGTCGATGATGATGTAGTCTTCTGGGCAAATCTCCTTGGGTTCTTCGTCTTCCTCTACTGGCGTAGGGCCTCCCATAAATATTCCAATCTTCTTGATCAGGTCATCATTCTTCTCCACCAATACTTCAATTTTTTCTTCATAATCTTCACATGTAGCCTTGAGTTCTTCCTCCAGTTCCTTGATTCTAGTCTTAGCCTTCTTCAGATCTATCATGTCGGCGCACATCTGGTTCTCCTGTCGTCGAGTGTGCTGATTTAACTCCTGGATAAAAGCTGCAATTGATCTATCCTTCCTTTTGCTGATCATCTCCCAGTGTTCATCTCGGCGCTAACAAATCTGGTAGATAGTATCCTTGAGATCCTTGCGGTAGACTTCTCCAATGCGTCCCATGGCGATGTGAGCTACCATGCTCTTTCCTAGACTCCAAGTTGGTGCATCAAAAGAAAACTCTATGGGCTCAGTGACTGGCATGAACGTCCTTCCTGGAACTTGAACTTGAATCATCCAGCGCTCTTCTTCAGGTAAAGTGGCGTTGTAGGTTCCCGTGAAGCTTGGTACTCCTATATTTAGGTATCTAGTGAATTCCTTCAAGTGGCGTCCAAAGGGTGTATCTTCATCCGGTTGTGTGAACTTGTTCCTTGCATCCGCCATCCTAAAGAGTAGAAAGGATGAGAGGTCAGAAGAGAAGAGAGAGGATAGTGGTCTAGGTCTTTAGCTTAGTGGTCGTGTCCTACAGTCAGCGTGTGCTCTGATACCATCTCTGTAGCGACCAGACCTCAAACAGTCTGATCTCTGTGCTCTGGTGTCATGCCTGGATCAGTAATGCTGACGCCACACAGTACTTGGAGGATTTATAGCAGAGTAGCAATCACACACTTATTACATCGAGTGTCTCAAAACAGAACTTATTACAATAAGTATGGCTTAAGGCCATCTAATAACGATAACAGTGGAAGGCTTGGAAGATAAGTGAGTCCATCAACCCCAACGGCATCACTGAGTATAGGACCACGACCTAAAAACTCCTTAATCGTCGTCTGAAAAGTCTGCAACATTAACGTTGCAGCCCGAAAACGGGTCACCACATGGAATATGCTGGCAAGGTAACACATAGAGAGTAATGGAATGAAACAACTATACTATATGCATATTTGGCTGGTGGAAAGCTCTATGGTTACAGTTTTGCGTAAAGCCAATTTTTCCCTACTTCAAAGGAATAAAATTTAATTACTACCATGGTGGTTGTTAAACATTGAGAATGGTTGACAACATTCTCAAACCCAATTAAGCATCATCATTAAACATAACCCAACAAAATTAATTTTAGAGTAACATGTTGAGATTCACATGAAAATCCAGGTACTAGATACTCAAGATGTCCATAACTGGGGACACGGCTAACCATGATTAGTTTATTACACTCTGCAAAGGTTTGCGCACTTTTCCCCACAAGACTCGATCGCCTCCGTTTGGTTTCTCGCACTACATGGTGTTTGAGAAGACGGATGACCGAGACATAGTCTTTCAGAAGCGCTAGCACCTTACGATCGGGTAGACCATACCACCTATAGCCCCTACATCTGCTAGTCTACCACTGTAAGAGTTCGCACGACTTAGTCAACTATGCTAGAGCCCATAATAGCTTGTGGCTGCACACAGAAGTTTCTAGTATGAATAGTCTCATGATCCCTTTGAGCCTGGGTGGCGGTCCAAAAGAAAACAGGCAAGTCCTGGAATACCCAGGTGCCGCAATCCACCCAGATGTGTGTTTAAGTTGCCACCTTAGATAAACCATTAATTAACAATCTCACATATGTCATGGATTTCACTCACCCAATCCACGTCTACTAGCATAGCATGGCATAATAAGCAAACGTAGAAATAACTCCCAAAGGTTTGATAATAAACAGGTAATAGGTACTACCTCATCTACTTCCCATCCCACAATTTAATTAAATCCTAATCATGCAATGTGTGAGGATTGATCTAATGCAATAAAACTGGGTAGTAGAAAAGGTACGATCAAAGTGTTACTTGCCTTGCTGATTATACGCGAAACCTAACGATTCGAAGTAACAGGCGGCGCACTCCGGGTATTCTATCACAGACAAACAAACAAGCATACAATAAGTACTCATCTAATGCACAGGTAAAACTCAAATAAGAGATCTAACCAGAAGGTTCAACTTAAGAACTCCGGTTGGCAAAAAGAATCAAATCGAACGAAGCAACGAAAGACGAACGGCGAAAGAAAACAACTTCGTTCTAGTAATCTGGATCTAGGGCGAATTTTACAGTAGCAAAATGTTGTTTAAGTTGGTTAAACGGATAGAGGGTTTCGAGACGAAACTCTAGGCGCTTAAATCGCCTGATTACGATTAACGAGCGAAAAGTTAAACTAAAACAAAAATCGGATCAGGAATCGCAATCAGAAAAATCGCGGATTTAATCCGAGAAAAAAGAAAAACGACGAATGCCGATTTTTTTTTCTTTTTTTTCAGCAAGGAAAACGAGGCGCGACGAACCTCGGGCGGCGGGATCGTCGGCGGCGGCGGCTCCGGCGGCGCGCGCGGATTGAGGCGGGGCTGATGGGCTGGGGCGGCTTGGGTCAGCGCTATTTAAAGGCTGCCCCCGGGCGGTGTCCCGCTCGGGTTAGGCCCGAAGTCGGTTCGTTTTTTTAATTATCCGCTCGGAAGAAAAATAAAAAGAAATACTAACCGGACTCCAAAAATTTTCAAAATAAATTTTCACGGGCTTCTAAAATCAAGCCGCACAAGGTGAACATTTAGTTGGGACCTAAATGCAATTTTGAAAAACACACTTTTTTCCTAAATTCAAATAAAACACCGAAAACTCCGAAATAAAATCTTATTTGATTTTATTATTAAATCCTCAATATTTCTTTATTTTGGGAAATTCATTTTATTCCCTCTCTCATATTTTTGTAACAGAAATAATTGACGATAAAATAAATAAAATCAAATGATCCTATTCTCAAAATTTGAGAAAACTCAAATATGAAAATAACGAAATCCCCAACTCTCTCCGTGAGTCACTGAGTCGCGTGGAATTTCTAGGATCAACCAAAAAGCAAAATAAAATATGATATGCATGATGATCTAATGTATAACATTCCAAATTGAAAATTTGGGATGTTACACACGATGCAATCTGGAAGTTGCTCTTGAAGACTCGAAAGTCATGGCTGGAAACGCCTGAGAACATCGGCCTCGACTGCAATCATCCGGCCTCCCTGGTAAGTGCTCAATGTCTGAATGCAACTATTTTTATCAATAAAAGAAAGGGGGGCACTGAGAATTCCTTCGTCAAAACAGGGCTGGACAAAGAAGGCGGAGCGGATCAGGTATTCGGCTCCACTCCTCGAAAACCCAGCTAACCCTCTATTAATGAGGATGCTCGTCCCGGCGCCCTATCAGGCACTGGAGAAAGAGGCCAGGAAGAAGAGCAAGGAGGCCAAAGGTGGTCTCCGCTGTAAAGGCACTTCGGACGCTGCGTCCAAGAGACTGAAACTCATTCTTCCCACGAGGAGGATGGAGAGGAGGAAGAGGAAGAAAATAGATCTCCCTTAAAAGGGAGGAAGAAGAAAAGGGCGGCCTCCGAAGACCTGGAAGCAGGGGCGCCCAAAAGGGGGAAAATATCCCTCCCCGACGGCTCGGACTCGGATGCCAAAGCCATCCCCGAGTGGCGCCCCAGGCCAAAGCCCCTCGTCGCAATGTAAGTATCCGAGGATGCCTTTCATATGTTCAGTTTTTATGATTGTAGTCTAACACATTGCATGATGTAGTCCAACCTGTGATTTCCCTCAACAATCATCGGAGGGGAATTCTTTGGATCCGGGGATGATGGAGAGCGAGTCGCCTCTGCAGGCCTCTCCGCCAACTGCTACGGACGACACCGAAGTGTTGTCCCAAAGGGCCTCTTCGGGCCACGGAGCACTACGGGAGGCCGCAAAAACGCCGCCAGAGGGTAATGCCTCAGCTGCTGGGAACATGGGGGGCGCAACCCCCATGGAGAATGATGGTGGGGGCCTTGACCAATTCGGCCCACAGCCGAACATTTTTCCGAAAACCCAAGCGGCTCCGGAACAGATTAAGCGACCCCCTTCAACGGAGGGGAGAGCGCCAACCTCACCGGCGACCTCCACTAATCCAGATGCGCCGAACACACTGATGGAGGCACTGCAATTTGCTTCCATCGTGGAGGAGCACCAGAGGGTAATGCCTCAGCTGCTGGGAACATGGGGGGCGCAACCCCCATGGAGAATGATGGTGGGGGCCTTGACCAATTCGGCCCACAGCCGAACATTTTTCCGAAAACCCAAGCGGCTCCGGAACAGAATAAGCGACCCCCTTCAACGGAGGGGAGAGCACCAACCTCACCGGCGACCTGCACTAATCCAGATGCGCCGAACACACTGATGGAGGCACTGCAATTTGCTTCCATCGTGGAGGAGCACCACACCCTGAAGGGTGTGGTGATTGAAAAAGTTCAGTCTGCCAAGAGCGGGCTGAACGAGGCCTGATAACCCACAAGTATAGGGGATCAATTGTAGCCTCTTTCGATGAGTAAGAGTGTCGAACCCAACGAGGCGCTAAAGGTAGAACAAATATTCCCTCAAGTTCTATCGACCACTGATACAACTCTACGCACGCTTAACGTTTGCTTTACCTAGAACAAGTGTGAAACTAGAAGTATTTTGTAGGTGTTTTTGGATAGTTTTGCAAGAATATAAAGTGCATGTAAATAAAAAGTAGGGGCTGTTTAGGTAAAGAAGCAATAAAGTTAGTATAGCGAGTGTGGAAAAGTGGTGGTAGGAGTTGCGAAATTGTCCCTAAGCAATTGACTATGTTACTAGACCGATAACAAGTTTTATGTGGGAGAGGCCACTGCTAGCATGTCATCCCTGACTTGGAATTCTACGCACTTATGATTGGAACTATTAGCAAGCATCCGCAACTACTAACATTCTTTAAGGTAAAACCCAACCATAGCATTAAGATATATTGGTCCCCCTTCAATCCCGTATGCATCAATTTCTATGCTAGGTTGAAGCTTCTGTCACTCTTGCCCTCCAATACATAGTCCTATCAACATACAATGAACAATATGGTGTGATCCACGCGCGCTATCATATGATGGGCACCAAAGGACAACAACATAACCACAAGAAATTAAATCAATCATAGTAATTAACCAATCACCGATAGGACAAAATCTACTCAGGTATCATAGGATGGCAACACATCATTGGATAATAATATGAACCATAAAGCATCATGTTCAAGTAGAGGGTACATCGGATTGTGGGAGAGTGGACTGCTGTAGATAGAGGGGGGAAGGTGATGGAGATGTTGGTGAATATGACGGAGGTGTTGGTGAAAATCGCGGTGATGATGATGGCCCCGTCGGCGTTCCGGCGCCACCAAAAGAGAGGGGGAGAGGGGCCCCCTTCTTCTTCTTCTTCCTTGACCTCCTCCCTAGATGGGAGAAGGGTTTCCCCTCTGGTATTTGGTCTCCATGGCATGGGAGGTGTCGGATCACGGGTTCCGGCAAAACACTCAAGGTTCGAACTCTGTGGTGCGCGCGAAGATTTCCCCCCTACCGATCTAGTTCCTAGCTTTGCTAAGATCTTATGGGCTAACTCAATTAACTCACAACACAAAGGACACAAGATTTATACTGGTTTGGGCCACCGTTGTGGCATAATACCCTACTCCAGTGTGGTGGTGGTGGATTACCTCTTGGGCTGAGGATGAACAATACAAGGGGAAGAACAGCTTCCTGAGGAGAGGTGTTCTTGTGCTCGGTGAGCTTGTGGTGGTTCTGGTGTCTCTTGATCCATCCGATCAATCTCTCTCTCGATCCAACCGATCCCCTTATCGATCCAACCGATCGGTCTCTCGATCCAACCGATCCCCCTCTCGATCCAACCGATCAGTCTCCCCCAGCTATGGTGGTGGCTTGTCCTATTTGTAGAGTCCCTGGTCCTCTCCCCAAATATTGAGCGGGAAGGGAGCCAACAACGGCCAATTCGAAAGGGGACAACTAGTACAGCTTATCTTGACAAAAGTGGTCTTCCCCTGCCAAAGGCTCTGGTGGTGACGCCGTCTTGGGCTCCACGGTGACCTCTGTCTTGCCGCCCTACTGGTCTTGGTATCGTTGCGCCAATATGGAAACCTTTGCTTGACCCCACGGTACACCGCGCCTGCACTTGCTTCCTTAGCACCAAAGAGGAAACAAGCACACTGTTGCGTTGGCGCCCGCCTGACGCCCTCCTGATCTCGATCGTCATGCCTCACATCATTGGAACCTCATGAGGTTTGCCTGGCCTTGATCTTGTGTGATCTGCCTCGTGAGGCTTGGCCCCTCGCGAGGGTCTTGAGTCCTTGCTAGTGAAGATGGGTCGTACGGGCCTGCTCGCAGAGCGACGCCGTGGGCCGCAGGTAGGCAAGTCTGGGGACCCCCGTTCCCAGAACGCCGACAGTAGCCCCCGGGCCCAAGGCGCGCTTAGGCTTGGCTTCAAGGAGAAGCCAAAGGCCAAGTGCGGTGCGCCGCGGGGCCCCAATAGCCTGCGGCCTTGGTCGATGCGTGGCGGTTGATTGGACGTGGGCGTCTCTGCTTCCCCACGCTGCCTCGGCAACTGCCCGACTTGTCAAGTCCCTGCTTCATGCAAGGAAAATCCATCATTATTACCTTAGATCATGGAGGCCGGCGGTTGGCCTCCCTTTGGCTATAAATGGGAGCTGGGGGAGGAGCCCCATCACCAGTCTCTCCTCTGCCTCTCCCGCTTCTTTTCCTTCCTCGCTCCACTCCTTGCTGGTGTAGTCATGGCACAGATTCAGAGGTTCTCATCTACAGAGAAGGGCAAGGCTCCCTTCACCGGGCTCGAGCCGCTCCTGTCGAAGAAGAGGAGGTCCCATCGCCGCGAGATGGTAGTGAGGCCGGTGGTGTCGCGGCCTTGGTACGAAAGGCCGCCACCTAGGTACCTGCTGCCCTTGTATACTTCTGCCGATGGTTTTGGAGGAAGGAGAGACGAGCATCGCCACCCGTGCCAGGGTCGTGGCCGCCATGCCGCGGAGGCGCACGCTGTCGCCCCAGGGGTCCACGCCGCGGACTCCTCGCGGGAGTTCGTGTTGTGGGCGGCGATGCCCCCGAGCACGTGGATTCGCTTTCCTTCCTTCTTCTCAACAGAGATGCCGCCAAGGGGACCTCTCAAGCTCTGGCTGCAGCATGCCAACTGCGACGCCCTGGCGACTAGAGCAGAAGTTGAAGCCATCGCCTCCGGGAGGATCTTCATGATCGGAGGCTGGGGCGAGATTGCCCGAGTCTGCCGTGCGGAGGGTGCCCTCGCGATCCACTTCGAGTATGATGGCGCCTCCATGCTGTTCTTCAAGGTTTTCGACGAGGAAGGCCACCACCTGGAGTGCTGCCTTGAAGGAGGTCGCCAGGATGGCGCTGCGGCGGGCGCTAGGCCTGCCGCAGGCCTCGCCTGCAGCTCCTCCAGTGACAGCGGCGACTCCTGGTGGTCCAGCGACTCTTTCGAACTCGTGGAGTCTCCGGAGACAAGAAACGATAGCTACGTGCCCCCGAGCTCCCCCGAGCCCAGATCAGAGCTATAGCGTCAGGCCGCCACCGGTGCTAATCTGGATGAGGTTGGTGCCGGCCTCTGGTGGCCCACTATTGAGGATGGCGTCATCCTAGTTAGGACTCCCTAAGTTCTTTTCTTTTGTTCCCTGCGAGGAATCAAGAAATGGACCCTGCTGGGGCATGTAAGGTGTCTGTAGTATCCTTTGTTGAAATTATCCTTATTATGAAATTGTGCGTGCGCGTGCTCTGTTCCGGCTCGGTTTCCCCTTTCCAACCTCGGGACGGCATGGTGCTCTACGCCGATAGGTCCCGGTCCCCATGCAGGCTTCAGCCGTCGCTGGTATGCCAGGTCGCGTGCCGTGGTCAAGGCCAGGAGGTGAGCGGCCCGAGGTCCAGTAAGAGCACCTGAGACGCGATGCTCAGGAGGTCCCCTTTGGCGCACAAGCAACCGCCGAGAGGTAGGAGAGGGAGACTACGTCGCCGCAGCGGGGCAGCACAAATAAGAACTCTACGCTGCAGCGGTTGATTGACCCGAGCACGAAACTTATCATGGCAATCTGGGGTTGGTCCCTCGCGAGATGCCAGGCCTGGGCATCGGCCGCTGCTGAGTAGCTAGGTCAGGCCCGTGTATGCCTCCCCCCTCTCTGTGTTCTTCTTGGTGCTCTACGTCCTCACGTCCCAACCCTCGAGCGAGCTCAACCGCCGCTGGTATGCCAGTTCGTGTGCCATGGTCAAGGCCAGGGGTGAGGGCTGGAGAGCCAGTAAGAGCTCCTGAGTCGCGATGCTCAGGAGCCCCCCTTTTAACACGCAAGCGAATCGCATGAGAGAAGAGGGAGAGTCCGCGGTACCGCCTGCTGTAGCCTTCAGGGAGTTCCTGCAAGTTAGCGCGAGGAAGGGCACCGATCGCCGTGGTGGTTGCCGATTCGCCTCAGATATGTGGGAGGGGGCTCCCTGCTGCGGAGAACCCCCGAGGCATGTACAACCCCGCCCTGACACGTGGCTTGCACGGCAGGGCTAGACGAGGTGTGTCTGGGCAATCGTGAGCCAGCTCGGGACTCACGAGGCCCTTCCTCAAGGCGGGTTGCGCCTGGTCTTGATTCTTGTTCGCTGTCTTGGTCCTGCAAGGTGCTCAGACAACCTGCGCCAAATGAATCTCCTGAGGTTATCACGTGAGAAAGCCAAGCACCAACAGCCCCAGGAGGTGACGTGAATGGTGCCGGCCCGCCAGACAGAGCTCGGCCGCTGGATTTATCGAAGCTGCAGGGATGGGCCCGAGCACAGACGCCATGCCTAACCCTCTCGCGCGAAGGGTCCTGAAGAAAGATGACCGGCGCGCGGCTCCCGTGATGGGCGACAATCAAGCAGGTGATAGTCATAGATAGATTAAGCATCAAAGGCAACCTAGCTCAGGTAAATGCATAAACGATACACACCACTGTGTCCGGCCCGAGCGGCTTGGGGATGATGCGCCTGAGGGGCGCCCCCAGCGAGGTAAGCTAAAGACATAAGAAGGAAGGGATACATGCCACAGGAATGGACCCACGTGGCCTAGAAATGATGCAGCCCTGGGGGCGCTCCCAGCTAAGCGAACTTAGAAAATGTCACCTGGTTCTATTGATGAAGGGGTGTCAAGGCAGCTGGAGCGGCGAAGGGGTTGCTCCTCATGAGCCACCGGGGCCCGGAGCCTCGGGAGGCTCTGGGGGTCCAGGCGGTTCCTTGAGGACCGTCGCCATCTCCGCCAGGACCACGTGATGCCTAGCCTCCTGACCCGCCATGATGCTCCACAGGTTGCGCTAGAAGGCAGCGGCCATGCTCGGTAGGCCAAACGGCATGCGAGCATAGCTGTGAGGTGGACCTTTGCATCGCCCAACACGCGAAGGCCAAAAGCGCTCCTGAGATGCGGCTCGGTTGAGCCCTGGGATGTCGATGCAGACGCGCAGCTCACCACCCTCGCCTGGGTGGGGAGCAACGCCAGGTGGGCGCCGGTCGCCGTGTATTGCTCTTGCTTCCTGAAGCTCCAGAGATACCTTGGTGATGTACTCCTGAGCGCCAGGCGCTCCTTGCCAAGTGTCCTCCTGAAGGAGACGTGCCACGAAACGCGCCTCCAAGTGGTGCCCGAGCGCCTCCCTCGTGACATTGGCAAGGTCTGAGGCCCTCCAGAGGAGAGCCCCCGAGCCCTGCCTGGGGAGGACACCAGGTGCGCCTTCCTATGCGACAGTGGGAGGCGCCCCAGGTGCGGGCGTTGATCTTGATGAGCTGCCACTTGCGGTGCTGCCCTCCTAAGGTCCAGCACGGAGTTGCTTCTTCTTCTTCTTGGGGACGACCTCCGGAGGGTACCGAGCTGCATTGTGGCCGGGGTCTTTGATTGATGCTGCTTGGAAGGCGTGCTTGAGGGAGCACACCGCATCTCTTTCTTCACAGGGGACTGTGATGATCCCACCACTTCTTGGCATCTTGAGGACGTTGTAGCCGTGGTGCGTCACGGCCATGAACTTTGCCAGGACCGGATACCGAGGATGGCATTGTACGGCACGCGAATGTGGGCGACGTCAAAGTCGATGACCTCGGTGCGGTAGTCGTTGCGCTGTCCGAAGGTGACCGGGAGGCGGACCTGACCGATTGGCGTGGTGGAGCCGTCATTCACTCCTGAGAAAGGCTTGGTGGGCTAAAGCTGATCATACGACACTTGGAGGCTGTCGAACGTCTCGACGGACAGGACGTTGAGCCCTACACCGCCGTCGATGAGGGTCTTGGTGACTTGCACGTTGCTAATGACGGGTGAACAAAGCATCGGGAGGACACCGGCGGTAGCCACGCACTTGAGCTGATCTACTGAGCTGAATGTGACGGCGCACTAGGACCACCTGAGCGGGCGCGTGGCCTTGAGCTTGGGGAGGACTGCGTTCACTTCACGAGCAAACTGCTTGAAGATACGCTGTGAGGCTGGGGCTTGAGCTCCGCCCAAGATGCAGGCGATAGCACGCGGCTCCTAGAAGCCCCCAGCACCCTCGTCTTGGTGGTGGTCGTCGTTCCTTCTTGGTGGCGGCACTGGAGGAAGCCCAGCATTGCCCTCGGGATGATCCTCGTGAGGCTGATTCCTCCAGGCACCTTCGCGAGGCTGGTCCTGCCAGCTTTCCTCACGAGGCCGGTCGCACTACTCCTGACGCGGGCCACGATTATCCCAGCATCCGCCACCACGTCCTCCTCCTCGGCCGTAGCCTCGGACGTTGCGCTCGAGGCATCGACCAAAGCGTCCTTCTCGAACGGCTCTGAGCTCTTGACAGTCGCTGTTGTTGTGGCTGTGCAGGTTATGGAAGGCGCAGAACAGTCGGCTGCTCTTGGATGACTCGGGCTGGTCCCTGCCGTGCTTTGTGTCCGGCTCCGCCGCGAGCACGGCTGCTCCCTTGCGCTTCACGTCTTTGGCCTTGGCTTTCTTCTCCTTCGGGTCCGCAGCCGGGAGCTCGAGGAGGGAAAGGCACCCCTCCTTAGCTCTTGCGCACTTGGTCGCCAGGTTGAACAGCTCCAGAGACATGCACAACTCCTCATGGATGGCGAGCTCCTCCTTCATCTTGACGTCACGGACGCCATCGAAGAACGCAGAGATGATGGCCTCGTCTGTCACCTTCGGGGTCTTGAGATGAATGTTGTTGAACCGCTGTATGAACTTCTGGAGGGTGTCTCCTGGTTGTTGCTTGACGCGGTGTAGGTCACCTGCAGCCGGTGGGCAGTCGCGAGTGCCCTGGAAATTGGCGACGAAATGGTCGCGCATATCTTCCCAGGAGGAGATCGAGCCTCGAGGCAGGTTCAGGAGCCAGGAGCGGGCACCATCCTTAAGAGCCATGGGAAACTAGTTTGCCATGACTTTCTCGTCACCGTTGGCCACCTCGATGCTCAGCTCGTAGAGCTGCAGGAACTCACGGGGTCGGGGGTGCCGTCGTAGCGAGGTGGCAGATCCGGCTTGAACTTGCCCAGCCAAGCGACGCTACGCACCTTAGGGGTGAAGGCGCGGCAACCTGCCGTGTTCACCGGGACTCTGCACTGGTGGAGAACTTGTCCTTGATGTGGTCTACGTACCGCCACCGCAGGAGGCACGCGGTCTTGCCATGGTGGCACAGGGAGCGCGGCGGCGTTTTCTCGTGGTTGAGGGACTTCTTGGCAGCATCTTTCTCCTTGCGCGGGCACCGGATGCGGTAGGTCGTGCCGTGGGGCCGTGCGCCTAGGTACCCAGACTCCATCTTGGGGCAGAGGTGGTGGAGGTGCTCCATGGGCCACGCCGCCCGTGGCTGGCGGATGGTGAGGTAGCCAGAGGGACGGCGCTGGGGAGCCCCTGCGGTGCTAACAAGGTCAGCGATGCGGTCGAGCCAGTCCTCGTAGAGGTCGTCGATTGGGCGGTAGCGCAGGAGCTCGTGGGCCATGCACAGAGCAGTCTGCGCATCCACGGGAGCGCGACGAGCGTGGGTTGATGAGCCGGCTGGGGTCAGCGGTGGATTGGCGGTGCGGCCATCTCGCCGCACCGAGGGGTGCAGCGAGGATGCTTGCTGCTCGTTCCCCGCCGGGCCGGTGGCGGCGCTGGCGGTAGATGATGGGGAATGACGGGGTGGCCCGCCGATGGGAGCCATCTGAGCGATGCGGGCGGTGAGGGCAGCCTGGCGCTCAGTGCGAGCGCGGTGAGCGTCCTCCATGGAGATGATGAAGCAACGGGACGCGGAGTGACGGAAGGGAGGCTTCGGCGCACCCTTACCTGGCGCGCCAAATGTCGGATCACGGGTTCCGGGAAAACCCTCATGGTTCGAACTCTGGGGTGCACGTGGAGATCTCCCCCTATTGATCCATGTCCTAGCTTTGCTAAGATCTTACGGGCAAACTCGATGAACTCGCAACACAAAGGACACAAGATTTATACTGATTCGGTCCACCATTGTGGTGTAATACCAACTCCAGTGTGGTGGTGGTGGATTGCCACTTGGGCTGAGGATGAACAGTACAAGGGGAAAAACAGCCTCCTGAGGAGAGGTGTTCTTGTGCTCGGTGAGCTTGTGGTGGTTCCGGTATCTCTCGATCCGTCCGATCGATCTCTCTCTTGATCCAACTAACCTCCCTCTTGATCCAACCGATCGGTCTCTCGGTCCAACCAATCTGTCTCTCGATCCAACCGATCCCCCTCTCGATCCAACCGATCCGTCTCTTGATCCAATCGATCGGTCTCCCCCAGCTATGGTGGTGGCTAGTCCTATTTGTAGAGGCCCTAGACCTCTCCCAAAATATTGAGCAGGAAGGCAGCCAACAACAACCAATTCGAAAGGGGACAACTAGTACAGCTTATCCGTCTTGGGCTCCACAGTGACCTTCGTCTTGCTGCCCTGCTGGTCTTGGTCTTGTTGCACCGATATGGAAACCTTTGTTTGATGCCTTGGTACTCCGCACCTACGCTTGCTTCCTTAGCACCAAAGAGGAAACAAGGACACTGTGCGTGCTAGCGCCCGCCTGACGCCCACCTGATCTCGATCGTCATGGCTCACGTCATCGGAACCTCGCGAGGTTTGCCTGGCCTTGATCTTTGTGCCCCTCGCAAGCCAGCCTAGTGACGCTGCTCCTGAGGAGGTCTTGTGTCATCCGCCTCACAAGGCTTGGCCCCTCGCGAGGGTCTTAAGTCCTTGCTGGTGAAGATGGGCCGTATCGGCCTGCTCGCAGAGCCACGCCGTGGGCTGCAGGCAGGCAAGTCTGGGGACCCCCGTTCCTAGAACGCCGACACGAGGGGCGAGAGCCCCTCCAAGATTGGATCTGTCTCTCTGTTTATCTCTGTTTCTACGTTGTGGGATTCTGCCCTTTCACCATTTCTTATATATCCAGAGATCCGTAACTCCGATTGGATTGAAACCTTCCCCCAGATTTTCTCTGAAAATTAGCTTTCTTGCGGCCAAAGAAGTGCAGCAACCGCCTTACGGGGGGCCCACGAGGGTCAAGGGCGCGCCTCCTGCCTCGTGGACCCCTCGGGCACCTTCTCGCGCTGATTCTTCTTCCCATATTTCACAAATATTCCAAAAATATTTTCCGTCCGTTTTTATTCCGTTTGCACTCCGTTTGGTATAGGGTTTCTACGAGACATAAAACATGCAACAAATAGGAACTGGCACTGGGCACTGGATCAATATGTTAGTCCCGAAAATAGTATAAAAAGTTGCCAAAAGTATATGAAAGTTGTATAATATTGGCATGTTACAATCAAAAATTATAGATACGACGGAGACGTATCAGCATCTCCAAGCTTAATTCCCGCTCGTCCTCGGGTAGGTAAATGATAAAAAAGATAATTTTTGATGTGGAATGCTACCTAGCATAATCTTGATCATATATCTAATCATGGCATGGATATTAAGACACGAGTTATTCAAAGCAATAGTCTATCATTTGACATTAAGACAGTAATACTTCAAGCATACTAACCAAGCAATTATGTCTTATCAAAATAACATAGCCAAAGAAAGCTCATCCCTACAAAATCATATAGTCTGGCTATGCTCCATCTTCACCACACAAAGCATTCAAATCCTGCACAACCCCAATGACAAGCCGAGCAATTGGTTCATACTTTTTAACGCGCTTCACCCTTTTCAACCCTCACGCAATACATGAGCGCAAGCCATGGACACAACACTATGGGTGGAATAGAATATGATGACGGAGGTTTGTGTGAAGAAGACAAAAAAGGATAAAGTCTCGTATCGACGCAGCTAATCAACGGGCTATGGAGATGCCCACCAATTGATGTCAATGTGAAGAGTAGGGATTGCCATGCAATGGATGCACTAAGAGCTATAAGTGTATGAAAGCTCAAACTGGAAACTAAGTGGGTGTGCATCCAACTTGCTTGCTCATGAAGACCTCGGGCATTTGAGGAAGCCCATCATCGGTATATACAAGCCAAGTTCTACAATGAAAATTGCCACTAGTATATAAAAGTGATAACTCAAGAGACTCTCTATATGAAGAACAAGGTGCTACTCTGAAGCACAAGTGTGGTAAAAGGATAGTATTCTCTCTTTTTCTCTCATTTTTTTCTTTTTTTCTTTTTTTGGGTGGGCTTCTTTGACGTCTTTTTTATTTGGGCTTCTTTGGCCTCTTTTATTTTTATAACCTCACATGGGACAATTTTCTAATAATGATGATCATCACACTTTTATTTACTTACAACTCAATATTACAACTTGATGTCTAGAACAAATATATGACTCTATATGAATGCCTCCAGTGGTGTACCGGGATGTGCAATGATCTAGCATAGCAATGACAACAAAAAAACGGACAAGCCATGAAAACATCATGCTAGCTATATTACGATCATGCAAAGCAATATGACAATAAATGATCAAGTCATGTATATGATGATGATGGAAGTTGCATGGCAATATATCTCAGAATGGCTATGGAAATGCCATGATAGGTAGGTATGGTGGCTGTTTTGAGAAAGATATAAGGAGGTTTATGTGTGATAGAGCTTATTGTATCACGAGGTTTGGATGCACCGGCGAAGTTTGCACCAACTCTTGAGGTGAGAAAGGGAAATGCCCGGTACCAAAGAGGCTAGCAATGATGGAAGAGTGAGAGTGCGTATAATCCATGGACCCACATTAGTCATAAAGAACTCATATACTTATTGCAAAAGTTTATTAGCCCCCGAAGCAAAGTACTAATACGCGTGCCCCTAGGGGGATAGATTGGTAAGAAAAGACCATCGCTCGTCCCCGACCGCCACTCATAAGGAAGACAATCAATAAATACCTCATGCTCCAACTTCGTTACATAACGGTTTACCATACGTGCACTACAAAAAAAGACACATCCGTGACATTTTGGGCCGAACGAAAAAAATTATGTCATACATATGACACTTCTATGATGATAATTGTGACAAAACCCGGTATCATCATAGATGTGGTGGGCTCCTACTTCTACGACAAAAAATCATGACAGAAAATGGGCTTTTCGTCCAGGGCGGGCCAGAGACGCAGCTGCATGACATTCTTAGGGCTGTCCATGACGGAAGAAACCATGGTAGAAGCGAGGGCGAGGAAAATTTCGGGGAGTTCCCGGTTACGGTGGGAGGTCGGGGGCCGAGCGACGCGTGTTTCTCTCGTACACGTACGCGCGTGTGTGCGAGGCGTTGGCTCTAACTGAACCCGAGCGAGGCGTTGGCCTCTAACTGAACCCGAGCGATTGCACTGCAGGCTACGCGTTACTAAACCCGAGCGATCGATCGATGGCTGTTAATTGAACCCGATCGAGTGATTCCTTCGCTACTGCTGCTAACTGAAGCCGATCGATGGGATGAACAGTGAGCGGTGGCGTTGCCTCTGGATGAACATGACCCCGTGGTGTGGTGGAGAGCTGGAAGAACAGTAGACGGTGGAGGGGTGCCCGTGGAGGGGTGGATGAACAGGACCCCCGTGGTGTGGAGGGCTGGATGAACAGTAGACGGTGGAGGGGTGGTTGAACAGGACCCCATGGTGTGGAGGCATGGATGAACAGTAGACGGTGGAGGGGTGCCCGTGGAGGGGTGGTTGAACAGGACCCCGTGGTGTGGAGGGCTGGATGAACAGTAGACGGTGGAGGGGTGGTTGAACAGCGCGGTGGAGGCTGGATGAACAGGAGCCCGTGGAGGCTGGATGAACAGGAGCCCGTGCAGGCTGGAGGAGGTCGACGGTGGAGATGAACAGTATCCCATGGAGTCCCGTTTTGCGGTACGCCACACCCCTCCCGATGAACAAGATCCCCGTTTTGACCGTAGCGCTCCAACACAAGTCCGTTTCGTCCATTTTGCGGTACGCCACACCCCTCCCAATCAACAGGACCCCCGTTTCGACTGTAGGAGGTCTGTTTCCTCCATTTTGCGGTACACCACACCCCTCTCAATGAACAGGATCCCATTTCGAACGTGGCTGGTCAAACACAAGGCCGTTTCCTCCGTTCTGTGGTACACCAGGCCTCGTTTCCATCGCCTGTTCCGTCCAATCCCTCCCGATGAACACGAGCATTCCGTTGCCTCCCCATGAACACGACGCATTCCGTTGCCTCCCCATAAACATGACGACGATGTTGTTTCTCCTTTCCGACCCAACCATGTACTAGAGCCCTGGCCGTACGTATGCGTGAGTAGGCGTTCGAGACCCCGCCTGTATGTACACATACGTGGCCGTATTTTCTTTCTTGCACCCTGGCCGCTGTACGTACGTGTACATGCTACGTGCGTGCCTCTACTACGACACGTGCACGCCTCTACTACGACACGTGCGCGCCTCTACATCGACCAGTATGTACGTACACGTTCGCAAGCAGAATGACAACGCTACGTACGGTTCGACCAGGTGGGTCCCGACTGTCAGGCACTTCCTTGCTTGCAAAGATGTAGCTGTTGGGTCCCAGCAGTCAGGGGCGAATCATTTTGATTTTTTGACCGGATGCACTTCCTTGCGTGCGAAGGTGTAGCTGGTGTGTCCCAGCAGTTGGGGGGCTGGTGGGTCCCAGCAGTCAGGGGGGCGAATCGTTTTTTTCGGACGCACTTTCTTGCGTGCGAAGATTAGCTCGTGGGTCCCAACAGTCAGGGGGCGAATCATTGTTTTCGCGAAATACGGTGGCCCGTCCGATGGGTCCCCGCTGTCAGGTGGAGGAATAATTATTTTGCGGGTAATAAGGAGGCACTTCCTTGCGGCTGCCGTGTGGACCCAGCTGTCAGCCTCTCCACGTACAGTACTCTTCCGATGGAAGTCGGTCATTGACCATGTTGACCACGCCGCGTCGAGAGCACCAGGGCGGTGGTCTGGACGACGGCGAGGCCTAGAAGGGGACGATGCGGAGCCAGGGAAGACGCATCAGTTGAAGCCCGCTTGGAGAGGAGTACGAGGGTTCACTGGTTCGGCTGCGGTGTGAGGATGCCGTCGCCGCAGAATAACAGGGGGTGTGGGTGAGTAGAGGGATGGCCTGGCCAGCAGTGGGAGTAGTAGGGGGCGGTGAGGCCTCCGCGGCATCACAGCCGGCCACGGGAGGCAGGAGCACGCGACAAGACCAGCGCTGCTTTGGGCAGTTGGAGCAAGAAGACCAGAGGTTGAAGAAGCACTACGGCTGTTGGATGCACATCGTACGATCACTGCAGGTAGAATCGTTTATATTAACTAAGTTGACAAAGCCCTTGGTACGCGTCAACTTAGGAGGCCCACAGCTCAGATTTGGCAGAGAATATATAGCCCATTTGCAATTTGTAAGAATGTACATCCCATTTTTTAATTCTAATGGAATTTACTACAGCCCATTTACAGTTTGTTAAAAGTACAACCCAGCTTCTAGCTAGGACAACGATTAATAATTTCAAACAACCGCTCAAAACAGAATTCAAAAAACAATTCCCACATTTTGATGGATCTGAAATATTTTTATCCGAAATTTCTAGTCAGGTTAAATATAATTTCAAAATAAAGTTGTATTATGTTAAAATCTAACGAAATATTGTGCGCGCAACAAGTAATGAAATTAAAATTTTCAAATTTCAAAAATAATATATTTTTTAAACTAATTACGTGTTTGGTGCATAGTAACTGTCTAGTTATTATAATTACATCCCATTTATTATTTCTTAAAGTCCATTTTCTTGTTAAGCCTAATGCATACCTCCTAGGAAAGTTTGCAGCCCAGCGGGACGGAGAATAACAAGTTGACCCGGATATTGTGTACAACTGTCGGCCCAGTTGCATTGCTGATGTTGAAAAAAAGCTTTTTTATACACACATATGTTTTAGTCAATACATGATTAACACTTTTTAAAACATATGTTTTAGTCAACAGTGGGCCCACAGCGAGCGGAGGAGGTCATAGTACACATATTTTTTTAAATACATGATTAACACTTTTGCAAAAACAATTAGCCCACAGCGAGCCAATTATCTCCAGTCGGCCCACAGTGGGCCGACAGGGGGGCCACTCGGCCAGCTGTAGGCCGACTGGAATCCAATCGGCCTGCTGTGGGCCGACTAGGCCCAGTCGGCCTGTAGCGGGCCGACTGTGTATTATTTTTGAAAAAATTTACCCAGCGTAATATTTATGAAAATTAAATTAAAAATGTATTATTTAAGAAAGTAGCGAAAAATGCCTGTGCAGTACAACCTAACATGGTTACTCAGCCCACATTTAGCGACACCGGAAAGGCCCAAACAAGGCTTCTATACAACCTTTTGAAGTCACTGAGCTCAATTAATAACTTAAGAAAAAAGTTAGATTACAGTGGAACCTAATTAAAAGCTGTCACGAGCAAATAAATAATTCAACGGGTCCCACTTGTGCGTGTGTGTGTGTGTGAGAGAGAGAGAGAGACCCATCGGCCGATGCTCGTAAATACATCTTTCAGCCATATGCATTGTTGATGCTCAGTAAAAACTTATATAGTTGACACAATCATATAGAACATCATAGCACACTGAACTTGCATACAATAATTTCACGCAGGCGGCACAATCAGGATGGAAGCAGTGGATCACTACGGCAAGGGCTATGTTGAAACCAACGAAGTCGTACATAACGGTTCATCGTCTTTATCAATGACGGGGAAATATCTTGAATGTTGTGCAAAGAAAACAGACAGACAACACAATAAGTTCTCCTAGCACATACAACCCTTTCTAAAAAAATGCAGGTACAAAATTAGAACAGGTCACAATTAAATGTACTGGCATATCAGTGCTTCACACCCATAGCTCGGATTTAACTAGTATCTGACAAGATTTAGTTGTTACCTCAAATTAGAGCACATCCAAGCAGCCAGCCCTGCGTCTTCTCCCAAAGAAGCAGTGGCCTCCGCCGCGCGATGGAGTAGGCCCTGTGCCATCCATCGTGCCGAGCAACACGGGGAAAGTCTGATCTTGACTCCTGTAATGGACGTCGTGGACGGACCCTGGTAGCAGCGGCGGCGGCAGGACTTCGATTGATGGATTCACCACTTCTTCGAGATGCACGAACACTCGATACAGGTACATCCCTAACATGGTCCGCGGCGGCCTTGGTGGCAACGAATAGTACAACCCTTGTTCCTGCATCGGTATCTCAATGCCAATCACCTTCGGTATGGTGGACGGCTTCTTCATCCATGCCAGAACCGTCAGAGCCCAGCTGTCTGGAGGAACAAACATACTTATGAGCTCACCTCCAAGGTTGTTGATAAGATCGTTAATGGACTCGCTGTTCCAAGCACGTTGAGGCATGCCGTGGAAGGTAAGCTTTGTTAAAAACTCAAGCTTAGAGGGTACTGAGCCCCATCCTGGGTGCCACCGATCAAAGCTCACCAGCGCGCCATCGCAGAACAAACACCGGGAAGATTTGAACACACGACTGCAGTCGAAAATTGTCCGGTACCTGACGAAGAAATCTGCCGATGGCGGACAGACTTCGACGAGCAAGTCACTTATTGGGATGCCATGCGCAATGCCAAGAGCTTTGACAAGGTCATCCAGCGGGACGGGAGGCCGGTCGCCGTTGATGGTTAACATCAGCACTTTGCCGGCAAACTGGTCGTCAAGCGCCGCCATGCCACTTTTGAGCGACAGCACGCAACGACCAAAGGCAGGACAGACCTCAGGATCTCCGGCTCGAAGATCCGCATTGACCGGCGACATGATAGTGCGCTTGAGTACAGGGAGTACAGGAGGGGAATTTGGGGGAACTGAAGTAGGAATCTAGATTCCAGAGGTGGGGGAGGGGCGGGAGACTGCGGATGAAAAGGTAGCATGAATTTCGAGCACGCGCCAATATTCTCTCGGCGCGCAAGCGCACGAAAACACCGGTGGCGCCAACATGTCGGCTTAAGAGTCCTTATTCAATACTTTTTGGAGAGCCCGGCCTTTTTTAGGATCTTTTGAGAGCCCAGCCTAAGTGTCATAATTGACCTGTTTGGCATTGCGTTACTACTCGGCCCATATTCAACGACACCTCACTGGCCCAAACTAGTGTACATCATCGAAAATACACTGAGCTCAAATTATATAACTTGAAAAAAGGAGATATACTCTGAACACTGGAGAATGGTAATGCCCTCATTTAGCCCATAAGTAGTTTGAGACAATAAACAGTTCGAAACAACGATATACACAACATTCAAACACTGACTAGTGACTACTACTGACATAAACAGCAAGACATGATAGTTCATAAGAAGTCTTGCTACACCACCAAAACGCACCCATCTGCAGCGCTCAGGCTCTCGTGATCCAGATGAGAATGACATTCTAAACAGAAGCAACTATTACATAGTAAGAGTGACATAGACGAGGATGAC
The DNA here is from genome assembly GCF_002162155.2 of Triticum dicoccoides. Taxonomy (NCBI): domain Eukaryota; kingdom Viridiplantae; phylum Streptophyta; class Magnoliopsida; order Poales; family Poaceae; genus Triticum; species Triticum dicoccoides. Next base: position 690,400,727 of record NC_041388.1, read on the forward strand.
CAAATGACAAGGAATATGCATAACAAAAGAAAGAACTACCCATCCAGAACCAGCAGCAAAGACAACAATGTCATTCGAAGAGATGATCCGGAGAGATGATCCATCATAATTTGCAGCCCCGCTTTAGCGACCAGTGATCCGGAGACACCAGTACTCCACCCTTTCGATGCAACTGCCCAATTACCTATCAACCTGAAGGCTCGAACCACATCACTGCCTGTCGTAATTGAGACATCCAAGGATCAAAGTTAATCCGGATGCCTTTGTCATTCTCACCTTCTTTTGGCTGCAGGTTGTATCGTTGACAATCAGGGGAGTTTGCTCCTGAACTCCTAGGGCTCGCCGTGTAGACACAATTTTCCATAGCAAACAGAGCCTCTCTGCCATCAAGGTCCTTGCCAACGGTGATCTCCTGGTTAATCGGATAATTGAGTCTGAGAAACAGAGAGTGTGAACCAAGGATGTTTACCCGCCTCCAACTAAAACATCCTAAAGGCCCCAACAAGCTGGTCTCCTGCTCATAGATGTAACAGCCACTGTCGGGATACTCACGTATTACACGGTGCTTGTATACAGTGGGGTTTTTGCAATATAACTTTTCCGGCTCATGTGTCCGAATGATCATCAGTCTTTTGCCGTCATCTGATCGAGCGAGGAACCAGTTGTGCTTCCCTGTTTTTGGCAAAGGTGGTGTGATTACAAAGGGCAGTAACTGTAGGGACACTGCATCATATCAAAAAGGACATGCATTGTTAATGTAAGATCAGCATTGTTCAGAGTATGAGTAGGATAATGCAAGAAACAACATTGATATGTCCCTGTTGGAACTGGGAGGAAAATACAGGGAAATGTCTACTGGGTTCGAAAATAGAGAAGTGCCATGCATGGTTATAGTCATGTTATCTCGCAATCGATTCTTCACAGGAAACTACCATTTCATGCATGTTATGTAATCATGTTCTGTCCTCACAAAAAAATTCAACAAGGTAACTATCAGACCATGCATTGTTATATACTCGTGTTCTGTGGGAAATTTTTTTGTGAGGATATTATTCTAGCCATTGATTGCTGAAGGGCGAATGTAGGTATGTACACATGGTAAGCATCGCAGGATTTCACTACTTCCAAATATAGAGTTCTCCATATGCACATTGACTTCCCTAATGTATGGTTAGATGAAACCAACAGTGTGGTGCATGTTTCTACATCATGAAAATGAGGAAACTAACATGGCCATTGATACACACTCATATTTAGTAGTAGAATATAGATTACTGTAAAATAAGGATAATATCCATATATTCCTAACCGTTTGATTATTCAGGGTACAAATTGGCTGTAATGATATGGTCACAATCGCATGAACTAACTCATTCCAAATATAGCTGATTTACGGCGTCTCTAATACATTGCCATAGTTCTACTCAAATTCTGCTCAAATAGAGATTTGCCAAAAAGTGGCATGGTGTCATCATTAACATGAGAGGAAACAACTTACACACGCCATCCCAGCAATACGTGGTGCCATATGCTTTGTCGATCGCGTAGATGATGCCATTGTGTTCAATAGCATCAAAGAAGTGTGTATCGGCTTTGACGATGATCCACTGCGAGCCGAGTTGTCTCCAGCTAAACAAGGCACCGGTGTAAAGATAGGCGAGTCCGCGGTCGAACAAGGCAACTAGCTTGAAGTCTGCGTAATTCGCATGTCGTGTGGGCACTTGGCAGATTACAATCTTCTGCAAAACAAGGTCCGTCCAACTGACGTAGTAATCTAGATGACTTGGACCGCGATGGTAATACTCTATATAATCCAACGGAGGAAGGATAATCTCATGGGAGGTCTGGAAGTTCACGAGCACCAACTTTTTACCGTCTTCTCTGAAGGCAGCCATCCAGTGGGAGTTCATGCCGACCCAGTACGTACCTGCCAAGAAGTTTCGGGCAATGGTGATCAGACCAATGTCGAGGGAAATGATGTACGGCGACCCACTACATACCTACAAAGAAGTTTCGGCTAATGGAGATCGGATTGAAGTCGAGGGGCATCATGCACGCCTCCGTATCATGGTGAGCCAATCTCGCATGACCAGATAGCAGCAAGCAGGGTGTCTTGAAAAGCTTAGGCCTCACTTCGACGTTGGCTGTGTGCATGTCCCTCGGGCATGCAGCCAGCCGGAGGGCGCTCAACATATCCATACACGAACAACAGAGGTCGAGGATGTCACTGGGGAGATTGCTCCAATCGCGACTCATATGGATGCTGCGCAGTTCGTGTTCGGCCATGTTGTAGTTTGGAAGGGGGCTTGATTTACGGGGGAAAAGGATGTCGGTGCTGGAGCGGCTAGCGAGGGAACAGTGGTACTGGGAGAGGCGAGTGAGGCGACGGTACACGGGGCACATTGAGATGGAGACGGAGAAGGAGATGGAGATGGAGTGGTGCTACGGGAGCGGAGAGGGAGACGGGGTGAGGCGCCAATGTGCTGTACATCAACGGTGACAGACTGCACTGTGCACAGGGTGAGGCTGACTTTGGTAACCCAAACACGCCGCCTGGACTAATGTCAGGCGCAGGGTGTTGCCACTTAACTGTGAGGACCGGATGAATAGTATTTTGACCATCAAGTGTACCACAATTGTACTACTACTAGTAGTAGTAGGTTCATGAGTACTCCAGTATTGTATAGCGTAAATAGGTCTCCCGTGCTAGCATGCCTGTTCACTTCATCGCTCAGGTATCATCCATATTGCGAGCATAACCAAATTCTCGTGCATGCCCAATCAACGCTCTGCCGCGATGCATGCAGTGGTCGTTCTGGTGCATCAAGGACGGCATGCAGATCGTTCCACACTTGAGAAGAGGAAAAACGGAAAGGTAGAACGCGACAGCAGAGGAAGAGAACGCTGACTAACAAGGCTGGGAGGGGATCGAGCAGGAAGTTAATGCTCCATGCCTAAAGGTTTTGGGAAAACCTGATTTTCATAAGGTGACTTATACTCACATAAACGGAGGGAGTATTCCTTAACCAGAGAATGTTGTGTCTCCCACTCACACGCCCAAACAAAACTACGGCACATTTTTTATCTGTTTGCATAGGTCCCACCTATCAAGAAGGATGGGCACGTACACGAACAGGTACGACTCATCAGTCTACCCGCATAGCCTTTTCGTTTAGTCTACCTAGCCGTCTAATCAACTGCCTGCACGCCACTTCTCCCATTTACTTCTCCATCGGGAACCGATTCTCCTCGGCTTCTTCACCTCCCCTTCGTCTTCATTTGCATCCAAACCCCACTGCGTTCACATTGTTTTAACCTCTTTAAATAATCATCTACTACTTCAGTTAGACTAGCCATCTAATCCTAATTCTCCAAACCATAGCCCTCTGTTCCAATGGTTCCAAATGGCGATAAAGATCGAGATGCAGGTTTTTAGCGTCCAACATGTCCTCGTCGATGGCTCAATGCGCATAGTTGCCACCGTCACCGTCCACCCAAGGGTTGTTCGGTAGTGGATTAACAATGTATCCAACTCCCTCGAAAAGGTAGAGAAGAGGGTCATCGGTTTCAACACAGAGTACACGGAGCGTGCCCTTGGGAAGATCTAGCGCGCCAACGTCCTTCGACTGTGCCTCAAAGATGAAGTTTTGGTATACCACATCATACACTCGCCCTCCATACCAGGTGAGCTTCATGATTTCTTGTCTCGGGAGGATGTATACATCTGTGGGGCAGCCATCGAAGGGGACAAACAGAAGCAGGAGCCGTACAACCTTAATTTGAATAGCATCGCTGACCTATAAACCAGAATCCAAATTCCTGTAGAAGTTTCTGATAAATAGACACCATCCCTATTCGACGTAGCAAATTTTGTGATCGGTACAAATCTTCAGAAGGGTGATGAGACGGTGGCATTAAGGTCGTCTGGATGGGAGAATTATCCCTTGACGCACGACCTGATAAAATATGCTGCCCTCGATGCCCGTGTGAGTTTCGAGATAGCTGCAAGGTCCAAAGGAGCTTGTTGCGAAGCC
>NC_041388.1:690405126-690438511 GCF_002162155.2 Triticum dicoccoides
AGAAGAAGAAGAAGAAGAAGAAGAAGAAGAAGAAGAAGAAGAAGAAGAAGAAGAAGAAGAAGAAGAAGAAGAAGAAGAAGAAGAAGAAGAAGAAGAAGAAGAAGAAGAAGAAGAAGAAGAAGAAGAAGAAGAAGAAGAAGAAGAAGAAGAAAAAGCTGCACCAGCAGGAGGCCATTATGGATGGATGAACTATTTCCTCTCTTGTAAAAAAAATTATTCCCTCTCGGTGTATATTGATATAGATGGACTATTTCGATGGTGTGCATGTCTTTGGAACAGAGTAGTAGCGTGGGTCCTCTTGCCTATAAGGAACTATTTATCCACATATATAGCTTTCTCTGCTACTCCTTCCAGTGATCGATATGCAGTGCATGTGTCCGTAGACATGACAACTTGTCCATGGAAGTTCAACGCGACCATCATGTTTCATCTCGCGATTCCCACGACGCCTCTCCAACCCACGGCACCATGCACCCTGACGTGCGCCTCACCCCTCTCAGCCGCACCGCCCCTCTGCCTTTTGTGTGCATGACATGTGGGCCACCTAAAATGCGGCGAGCATCAAGTTTCTACTAGAGCCACCCGTGATTCCCACGACGCCGCTCGAACCCATGAGACCACACATCCCCCGACCTGCGGCTCACCCCTCTTGGCCCCACTGCCCCTCTGCCTACGGGAGAATTACATGTGGACCAGTCACCTATCGGGTCCACATGCTATTGTCTCAAAGGTAGGTGTAGTAAGGCGCTGAAGCTCAGTCCCGACGGCCCTGAGAGGGAAATGTAACTCCTCCACCAGGGCTTGTGGTGCTCCCGCAGCAAGAACTCGTGCCAAACTCGAGATTTGTTTCTTTACTATACATGCACGCAACGATCTAATGGACATTGTAATATCAACATGTGATGGGGACCTCTAAATTTGAATTTGAAACTTATAAAACAAAAAGATTCAAAACAAATAAACTGGGAGAGAGGTAGTATATCGCAGGATGTGTCCCATACAAAATAAGTCCCCTGGTTTGTCACCGCGAAGATGCGGTTAGAAAGGAGCACAGCGTCTTCCTACTCGTACGGCAACAAATCGGCCACAGACAACATGGTCCGCCTTTGACCGCCATGTGCAAGGTTCGTGCTATCTTATTCAATATCACCGTGGTTCCATCATATCAATTCATGCGGTGGCCCGTTGCATGGCTGATCCCAATGTTGGACGAAGGTTCTATGGGAATGGTTTCACCATTGTAAATGTTGTGCAAATTGATGTTGGTACCCTCCCATACATATGCAAGCCAATCTCCACTCGCACCGAGCCTAACCTGTGAAACAGTGGGCAGGGGGAGAATTAGGAAATGGACACGGAAGTAGTCTTTAGAATGCATTTCCTACGTGATCAATCTCATCTTACCTGCTCATCGGAGGAAATCCGAGTGCCCCTCAACATCGGCATCTCAAGGGGCATCAACTTGCAACTACGGCCACGCCGCAGTGGAGAGACCCCCAAGGAAACATCATCGTGCGATCCACGGAACATCAAGATGCATTTGTATGAGTAGTTTATCTTGTGAGAGAAAAGGATGAACGAGGGAAGGCCTCTAGAGATAGAGATGGACACTACTACTACCAATGTGCTGGCTCGTGCGTTGCAATGGATCCAAAGTGAAAGTGCTAGTGATCGACTAGAGGGCGGTGAATAGGCGATTTTTATGTAAGTCTTCAAAACATGGAAGTTTCGAAGACAACAAATAGAAATAAACCTATTACCATGCAGCGGAGGGTAGACTACACTAGGCAAACCATAGTCAAGTATTCAATGAAGTGAAAGCACAATGACTAATAGCAACTAGGCAGTAAAGATCAGGTAGGAAGATATTGTGAAGCCAATCAGAACAAGTAGTCACTTAGTGAAGAAAAAAGATAATGCAATCATATAATGACTTCACAAGGACCAATAGTAAGCAAAGGGAAGGGAAGGATGAAACCAGTGACTCGTTGAAGACAATGATTTGTTGGACTAGTTCCAGTTGTTGTGACAACTATACGTCTGGTTAGGGAGGCTGAGATTCAACTCAGAAGACCTCGTCTTCACCTTATTCCCCTTGAGCTAAGGACACCCAGTCCTCGCCCAATCACTCTGGTAAGTTTTCAAGGTAGACTTCCAAACCTTCACAGACTTCGTTCACCGGCGATCCTCAATGACTCTTGGATGCTCAGAACGCGACGCCTAACCGGCTGGAAGATTCACAGTCCTCAAGTGTAATAAGTCTTCAGATCACACAGACAGGAAGACTTAAGTGATGCCTAAAACTCTTTGGCTCTGGGTGTTTAGGGCTTTATCCTCGCAAGGAATTCTCTCTCAAAGGCTTCGAGGTGGGTTGCTATCAAACGACAAAAGCCGTACTCTAACTCTGAGCAGCCAACCGTTTATGGTTGTAGGGGGTGGGCTATTTATAGCCACTAGGCAACCCGACCTGATTTGTCCGAAATGACCCTTGGTCACTAAGGAACTGACACGTGTTCCCACGGTCAGATTTCAAACACACACGGCAACTTTACTTGGGCTACAAGCAAAGTTGACTTATCCAACCCTGGACAAGATTTGCTCTCATAGTCTTCACTCGAAGACATAGGATTTTGGTTAAGCATCACTTTAGTCAATCTGACTGGTTCACTTGGACCCCACTTAACAGTACGGTGGTTCCTATGACTCAACAAAGAAGAAAAAGAACGACGAAACAACTAAGTCTTCGCGCTCCATAGTCTTCATGCGATGTCTTCTCATGTCATAGTCTTCAATGTGAATGTCTTCACATACCACCTTTGACTTCAATGTCTTCATTCATTTTTAGGGGTCATCTCTGGTAGGAAAACCGAATCAATGAGGGACTTCTACCTGTGTTATCCTGCAATTCTCACAAACACATTAGTCCCTGAACTAGGTTTGTCGTCAATACTCCAAAACCAACTAGGGGTGGCACTAGATGCACTTACAATCTCCCCCTTTTTGGTGATTGATGACAAACTAGTTGAAGTTTTCAACGGGGAATATAATATGTGAAATTGTAAAGGATAGAGGATTGTCTTCATAAGTTGCAAGGGCTCCGCCTGAAGATGTGCATATAAGCAATTTGCTTTTGGAATGCAAATGCACATGGCAGGTTATACTTGTGGAGATCCTCTTCAACCTATGATGACAATTCATCATGCATGAAAAGTATGTGAAGATAATGACATGCATAATGAAAAATGGACGTCTGCAAAATGATCTAAGTGCGGAATTTATCGTTGCACATGCAGAATTTATCATCGCATCACAGTAAAGCAAATAAGTAGCAGACTATCATCAAGTTTGAGTGTTACAACTCAAAGAACCAAATGTATCAAAATGCAAGAGATGTAAACACTAGGCAAAATATAAAACCACCGCCCATATGGACCCGCTTGAAGACTATTAAACTCATGTGCTTCTCCCCCTTTTGTCACTAAGGACCAAAAAGGTTTGAAGACATAGAGCATCGACTCGTTCCCATGAGGAGTAGGTGAAGCAGCAGGGCCGTCGGTGTTGTTAGGCGGTGCAGACGAACTTGGGGCAGTGTCGATGCATGCAGAAGTAGGGGGCGGTGAAGTAGCATCGTCTTCATCATCGATCACTCGACCATTCACAGTTGCAGCCGAGGAGGTGAACTCAGAGTCTTCAAGAGACGGAGTTCGTCGCAGCACAGTCCTTCTTGGAGGTGTTGAGTCAAATTTGAAGCGTTCAGAGAAGCCATCCTCTTGAAGATCATCCTCAGAGCACATAAGCGTCAGCCCTATCCATGTACGCCGATAGGTTTCATGGGCAACAAAGGCATTCTTGGTGGCAATATTGTGAATCATGTTTACGTCCACCAAGAGGCTTTGCATTTGGCGCTTCAGCCAGTCATGATGCCTATCCTGTTTCTGATGAAGGGCAACCATAAGCTCTCGGTCATTGAGAACACGGGAGCGCTTCTTGGGCCGTTGGGCAATGGTGCTTTCAGTGGCTTCAGTGAGGGCACGATGAGGTGCACGTGTAGTTCCAGCCAGAGGATAAACACGTGTGACTGCTTGAACTCCTTCAATGTTTTGAGAGAAGCTTTGATTCTCAGCATTCTGAAGACTAAGGGGCTCCTTGGCAGGCTCTGGATAGATGGCTTCAACTAACATATCGACGACAGGCAGAAAGATACGATGATTGCGAGCAGAGGGCTGATAGGTGACAGCTGAGTGTAGTTTGATCAGCCGCATAATCCATGGAGCGTAAAACTTCAAGCCAGAAATGTCAGATCCTGATGCAGCAAGCTGGCGAAAAAAGAAGTCTTGTGCATTGAATATTTTTCCATGAAGAATATGAAAGGCCAACGTCTTCATTGCGCCTTCTAGCTTGGCATGTGGAGAATGTCCTTCGATGGGCTAGAGAGTTCGCCTTATGATGTGATAGATAGTATGTGGCAGATACTCAAGGTCTTCAACAAAGAACTCCTTAGGATATTCAGCATCTGGAGGCAAAGGCTTCATCATGCTAAGCATCTGACTCATATTGGGCTTAGGCTTGTGGAAGATGCTTTCCATAGCAGCACTGTGAAGCTGACAACCAGGTTCATATAGATCTCCTGGAGTGGGAAGGCCAGTAAGCTCAATGATATCAAAGGCTTTGGCTTCATGATGAACATTGCCTGTCATCCACTCAAGGATCCAAGTCTTCGGATCCCTGTTGTAGCCACGGATATGAAGAGTGGGATAGAATTGGAGTAGCAATTCTTCATTCCAGTGCTCCTTATCAGTGGCGAACTGCAGCAAACCAGACTCTCTAAAGCAATCTAGAGCTTCTTCCAAACAGGGCAGTCCAGTTATGGCTTCAGTGTCAAGACGCATATGTGGGAAAATGCGGCCTTGATTGTACAGAATGCATGAGTAATAACTGCGCTACTGATAGCTCTAGAACCGATCAGAAGATATTCTTGCTTTGTGTAGGGGTTCTTGGCGCTATCAAAGAAGGTTTTGTGTGCCTAGAAGCCATTGATATTGATTGATCCGGGTGCAGATGTAGTGCCTGGAAACCTGGGCAACCTTGGTATTGGCTTCTGAACCTGAGGCCTATGCTCAACGTGATAGTCAAACTTAGGACCAGCAGCAGGCGGAGGAGTCAGAATGGGCCATTTGACAGAGACAAGTTGGCCATAGTTGAATTCTTGCTCGATAGTGTGTGGCCTTGGTGGCAGAACAGGAGCAGTGGCATCAACAGAGGCTTCAAGCTGGACATCTGTTGCAGGTGCATCATTGGCTTCATTGGCCTCTAACACATTGGTTGGTGCAGGCTCCACATTTGCTTCAGCCATGACTACGTCATTGGCTTCATTTGTGTTGGTGGTGGCAGCCTCAGGATTCTCAACCTCCACTTGATGAGCTGGAGGGTCGGGCACAGACACGTTCTCCTCGAGAAAAACTTCTTCAGTAATGGGGGAGTAGGGACACGTTCTTCTTCTTGTTTGTCGTCGGCCGATGCAGCCGGAATGTATTCAGTAGCTTTAGCCTCAGACTCGGAGATTTTCACAGTAGGAGTGGCATCTGGAAACTCTTGACGTGCAACAGATTGGTGGGGCACTTCTCCTTCTGGAACGCTCGAAAGAGGGACTTGAGGCCTTGGTCCTTTGCGAAGCCTGCATAGCGCTGGCGACGCCTGTGGAGATGGAGTTGGCTGGGCCTCAAAGTCGTTTTCTTTGTCTGGCACAGGTGGTGTGACTTGTTGTTGTTGGGGAGTACTTGGGGTGTCTTGTTGTTGTGGGTGATCAACCCACGATGCATCCTGAGCAATTGGCGTCAGAGGATGACCAATGCTGATGACTTTGCTGTGCGTGAGCACAGGCGATGATACCAGTTGGTGCTCGATCTGAGGAAGGACTTCATCATCTTCAACATTGTCATGCTGACAAATGTCTTCAGCAGTGGTGGGATCAACTGCTGGAATGTCTTCAGCTTCATGAGTCTCTGTGGAAGCAGGCTCATGAACAATCAGTTGGCGCTCGTGGTGTTCAGATGCAGGGCGAACCATTGAGATAGGTTCAACAACTAAGGGCTCTCTGGGAGCAGCCCGATCCTTCTTGGTTTTGTGCTTCTTCTTAGAGGGAGCGACATCAGAAGCTTCAGGATTTTTCATTTTTCTAGCTTCAGCCTCGGCAGTCCTCGTCTTGTTCAGTTCTGAAGCGGTTGACCTGACCTTTGGCTTCGAGCCAGTCATGCTGCTTGGGAAGACTATGCGTGGTTCTTCCTGCCTTGAAGGTGCAGATTGATTAGTTGAGGGCTTCTTCGTCTTTGCTACCATTCTGGGGTCGATGCCAGGACGACCAAGAGCCTTGCGCTTCTCAGCCTCATTGTAGGCTTGCACACACTTGTCAGCCAGGCTCTTCATGCGCTCACGAGAACCTTTAGCTTCTTCATGCTTCTTGAGAAAGGCTTCTTTGAGCTCGTGCAGCATGATCTTGAAGTTTTTGACATCTTGCATGCTGAGCTTGGCCATGTGCTTCTTGAACTGAGCTTTCTCATAGTCAATCTTTTGCTTTAGTTCAACGATGCGCTGAGCTAGAGCTAGCTCAGAACCAATGGTGCCAGTGAAGGCGACACTGAGGCCAATTGGAAGTTGCAGATCTTCAAAGCTTAGGTTGGGCGTGTCAAACCACTCATCAATGAAGTCATGGATGATTCCCACATCAAAGAGAGGCGGGTCATTGAAGATCTCTGCTTCTTCCTTGCTCTTGATCAGTTGCTCAAGAGCGTCATCTGCAAGATCTTGATCGCTGGATAGATCAATGGCGTCGTTGCGCAGAATAGCAGCAGCAGTCAGTGCCTGATTAGTACTCTTTCTCATCTCAGTCTTCTTGGAGATGCGTGATAGATCTTTAGACTGCACACTGTCTTCAGGAGGTGCAGTAACCAGTGGCTTCACAAGTGAGATTTTTGGTGCTGAGGCAGACTTTGAAGCTTTAGGCTTTTTTAGTTTCTTTGGCTTCGGCGATGCAGGCGCTTCATCAGATTCAGCGTCATCTGCAGGCTCATCCACGGCCGTCCCTTGAACCATGATATGAGTGATGAGACTGTTGGAAATATTCCCTAGAGGCAATGATAAATTGGTTATTATTATATTTCCTTGTTCATGATAATTGTTTATTATCCATGCTAGAATTGTATTGATAGGAAACTCAGATACATGTGTGGATACATAGACAACACCGTGTCCCTAGTAAGCCTCTAGTTAACTAGCTCGTTGATCAATAGATGGTTATGGTTTCCTGACCATGGACATTGGATGTCGTTGATAACGGGATCACATCATTGGGAGAATGATGTGATGGACAAGACCCAATCCTAAGCCTAGCACAAAGATCGTGTAGTTCGTATGCTAAAGCTTTTCTAATGTCAAGTATCATTTCCTTAGACCATGAGATTGTGCAACTCCCGGAAACCGTAGGAATACTTTAGGTGTGCCAAACGTCACAACATAACTGGGTGGCTATAAAGGTACACTACAGGTATCTCCGAAAGTGTCTGTTGGGTTGGCACAAATCGAGACTGGGACTTGTCACTCCGTGTAAACGGGGAGGTATCTCTGGGCCCACTCGGTAGGACATCATCATAATGTGCACAATGTGATCAAGGAGTTGTTCACGGGATGATGTGTTACGGAACGAGTAAAGAGACTTGCAAGTAACGAGATTGAACAAGGTATCGGGATACCGACGATCGAATCCCGGGCATGTATCGTACCGCTAGACAAAGGGAATTGTATATGGGATTGATCGAATCCTTGACATCGTGGTTCATCCGATGAGATCATCGTGGAACATGTGGGAACCAACATGGGTATCCAGATCCCGCTGTTGGTTATTGACCGGAGAATGTCTCGGTCATGTCTGCATGGTCTCCGAACCCGTAGGGTCTACACACTTAAGGTTCGATGATGCTAGGGTTATAAAGGAAGTTTGTATGTGGTTACTGAATGTTGTTCGGAGTCCCGGATGAGATCCCGGACGTCACGAGGAGTTTCTGAATGGTCCGGAGGTAAAGATTTATATATGGGAAGTCCTATTTTGGTCACCGGAAAAGTTTAGGGTTTTATCGGTAACATACTGGGACCACCGGGAGGGTCCCGGGGGTCCACAAAGTGCGGCCACCAGCCCCGGAGGCTTGCATGGGCCAAGAGTGGGAAGGGACCAGATCCTGAGTGGGCTGGTGCGCCTCCCACAAGGCCCAAGGCGCAGCTAGGAGGAGAAGGGGGAAACCCTAGGCGCAGATGGGCCTAAGGCCCACCCTAGGGCGCGCCCCTTCTCCCCCTCTTGGCCGCCCCCCTCCATCCCATCTAGGGCTGCCGCCCCCTAGGGGTGGGAACCCTAGAGGGGGCGCACCCTCCTCCCCTTCTCCTATAAATAGTGGGGGTTTTGGGCTGCCCAAAACACACGATTTGATCTCTCCTTGGCACAGCCCTACCTCTCTCCTCCTCGTCTCTTGCGGTGCTTGGCGAAGCCCTGCTGGAGTACCACGCTCCTCCACCACCACCACGCCATTGTGCTGCTGCTGGATGGAGTCTTCCTCAACCTCTCCCTCTCTCCTTGCTGGATCAAGGCATGGGAGACGTCACCGGGCTGTACGTGTGTTGAACGCGGAGGTGCCGTCCGTTCGGCACTAGGATCTCCGGTGATTTGGATCACGACGAGTACGACTCCTTCAACCCCGTTCTCTTGAATGCTTCCGCATAGCGATCTACAAGGGTATGTAGATGCACTCTCCTTCCCCTCGTTGCTGGTTTCTCCATAGATGGATCTTGGTGACACATAGGAAAATTTTGAATTTCTTCTACGTTCCCCAACAGTGGCATCATGAGCTAGGTCTATTGCATAGTTTCTATGCACGAGTAGAACACAAAGTAGTTGTGGGCGTTGATTTTGTTCAATATGCTTACCGTTACTAGTCCAATCTTGATTCGGCAGCATTGTGGGATGAAGCGGCCCAGACCGACCTTACACATACTCTTACGTGAGACTGGTTCCACCGACTGACATGCACTAGTTGCATAAGGTGGCTAGCGGGTGTCTGTCTCTCCCACTTTAGTCGGATCGGATTCGATGAAAAGGGTCCTTATGAAGGGTAAATAGCAATTGGCATATCACGTTGTGGTTTTTGCGTAGGTAAGAAACGTTCTTGCTAGAAACCCATAGCAGTCACGTAAAACATGCAAACAACAATTAGAGGATGTCTAACTTGTTTTTGCAGGGTATGCTATGTGATGTGATATGGCCAAGAAGAATGTGATGAATGATATGTGACGTATGAGATTGATCATGTTCTTGTAATAGGAATCATGACTTGCATCTCGATGAGTATGACAACCGGCAGGAGCCATAGGAGTTGTCTTTATTTATTTATGACCTGCGTGTCAACTTAAACGTCATGTAATTACTTTACTTTATTGCTAAAGCGTTAGCCATAGTAGTAGAAGTAATAGTTGGCGAGCAACTTCATGGAGACACGATGATGGAGATCATGATGATGGAGATCATGGTGTCATGCCGGTGACAAGATGATCATGGAGCCCCAAGATGGAGATCAAAGGAGCTATATGATATTGGCCATATCATGTCACTATTATTTGATTGCATGTGATGTTTATCATGTTTATACATCTTGTTTACTTAGAACGACGGTAGTAAATAAGATGATCCCTCATTAAAATTTCAAGAAAGTGTTCCCCCTAACTGAGCACCGTTGCGACAATTCGTTGTTTCGAAGCACCACGTGATGATCGGGTGTGATAGATTCTAACATTCACATACAATGGGTGTAAGACAGATTTACACACGCGAAACACTTAGGTTGACTTGACGAGCCTAGCATGTACAGACATGGCCTCAGAACACAAGAGACCGAAAGGTCGAGCATGAGTCGTATGGTAGATACGATCAACATGAAGATGTTCACCGATGATGACTAGTCCGTCTCACGTGATGATCGGACACGGCCTAGTTGACTCAGATCATGTAATCACTTAGATGACTAGAGGGATGTCTATCTGAGTGGGAGTTCATAAGATGAACTTAATTATCCTGAACATAGTCAAAAGGTCTTCGCAAGTTATGTCATGGCTCGCGCTTTAGTTCTACTGTTTAGATATGTTCCTAGAGAAAATATAGTGGAAAGTTGGCAGTAGCAATTATGCGGACAGTAGAAAGCTTATGTCCTTAATGCACCGTTCAGTGTGCTGAACCCCAAACGTCGTTTGTGGATGTTACGAACATCAGACATACACGTTTAGATAACTACATGATAGTTCAGTTAAACGGTTTAGAGTTGAGGCACCAAAGACGGTTTTCGAAACGTCGAGGAACATATGAGATGTTTTGAGGGCTGAAATTGGGATTTCAGGCTCATGCCCACGTCAGGAAGTATGAGACCTCCGACGATTTTTCTTAGCCTGCAAACTAAGGGAGAAAAGCTCAATCGTTGAGCTTGTTCTCAGATTGTCTGAGTACAACAATCATTTGAATCGAGTGGGAGTTGATCTTCCAGAGGAGATAGTGATGTTTCTCCGAAGTCATTACCACCAAGCTGCTAGAGCTTCGTGATGAACTATAATGTATCGGGGACATATATGATGATCCTTGATATATTCGCGATGTTTGACACCACAAAAGTAGAAACCAATAAGGAGCATCAATTGTCGATGGTTGGTGAAACCTCTAGTTTCAAGAAGGGCAAGGGCAAGAAGGGATACTTCATGAAACGGCTGCTGCTCTAGTGAAGAAACCCAAAGTTGAACCCAAACCCGAGACTAAGTGCTTCTGTAATAAGGGGAACAGCCACTGGAGCAGAATTACCCTAGATACTTGGTAGATGAGAAGGCTGTCGATAGAAGTATATTGGATATACATTATGTTAATGTGTACTTTACTAAGTAGCACCAGGGTATTAGATACCGGTTCAGTTGCTAAGTGTTAGTAACTCGAAATAAAAGCTACGGAATAAACGGAGACTAGCTAAAGGTGAGATGACGATATGTGTTGGAAGTATTTCCAAGGTTGATCAAATATCGTACGCTCCCTCTACCATCAAGATTGGTATTAAAACCTAAATAATTGTTATTTGGTGTTTGCGTTGAGCATAGACATGATTGGATTATGTCTATCGCGACACAGTTATTCATTTAAGGAGAATAATGGTTACTCTGTTTATTTGAATAATACCATCCCAATCATAGTGATACACATTTTCATGCCAAAGGTATAAGATAGTAATGATAGTACCACACAAATGTGGCACTGCAATTTGAGTCATATTGGTATAAAACGCATGAAGAAGCTCCATGTTGATGGATCTTTGGACTCACTCATTTTTGAAAAGTTTGAGACATGCGAACCATGTCTATTGGTGTATATGCATGAAGAAACTCCATGCGAATGGACCGTTTGGACTCACTTGATTTTGAATCACTTGAGACATGCAAATCATACCACATGGGCAAGATGACTGAAAGCCTCGTTTGCAGTAAAATGGAACTAGAAAGCAACTTGTTGGCAGTAACACATTTTGATGTGTGCAGTCCAATGAGTGCTGAGGCGTGTAGTGGATATCGTTATGTTCTTACTTCACAAATGATTTGAGTAGATGTTGAGTATATTTACTTGATGAATCACGAGTCTGAATTATTGAAAGGTTCAAGTAATTTCAGGGTGAAGTTGAAAGATCGTCGTGACAAGAGGATAAAATATCTATGATATGATCATAGAGATGAATACCTGAATTACGAGTTTGGCACAGAATTAAGACATTGTGGAAATTGTTTCACAACTAATACACCCTGGAACACCATAGTGTGATGGTGTGTCCGAACATCATAACTGCACCCTATTGGATATGCTGCATACCATGATGTCTCTTATCAAATTACCATGATAGTTTATGGGTTAGGCATTAGAGAAAACCGCATTCACTTTAGATAGGGAACCACGTAATTCCGATGAGATGACACCGTATGAACTATGGTTTAGAGAAACCTAAGCTGTCATTTCTTACAAGTTTAGGGCTGCGACGCTTATGTGAAAAAGTTTCAGGCTGATAAGCTCAAACCCAAAGCGGATAAATGCATCTTCATAGGACACCCAAAAACAGTTGGGTATACCTCCTGTCTCAGATCCGAAAGCAATAAGGGATTGTTTCTAGAATCGGGTCCTTTCTCGAGGAAAAGTTTCTCTCAAAAGAATTGAGTGGGAGGATGGTGGAGACTTGATGAGGTTGTTGAACCATCTCTTCAACTAGTGTGTGGCAGGGCACATGAGGTTGTTCCTGTGGCACCTACATCAATTGAAGTGGAAGCTTATGATAGTGATCATGAAACTTCAGATCAAGTCACTACCAAACCTCGTGGGATGAAAAGGATGCGTACTACTTCAGAGTGGTAAGTGATCCTATCTTGGAAGTCATGTTGCTAGACAACAATGAACCTACGAGCTATGGAGAAGCGATGGTGGGCCCGGATTCCGATAAATGGCTCGAGGCCATAAAATACGAGAGAGGATCCATGTATGAAAAACAAAGTGTAGACTTTGGCAGAACGGCTCGATGGTCGTAAGGCTGTTGAGTACAGATGGATTTTAAAAGGAAGACGGACAATGATGGTAAGTATCACAATTAAGGAAGCTCGACTTGTCGTTAAGATTTTTTCCGACAAGTTCAAGGAGTGGACTATGATGAGACTTTCTCGCTCGTAGCGATGCTAAGAGTCTGTTGGAATTATATTAGCAATTACTGCATTATTTATGAAATCTTGCAGATAGGATGTCAAAACATTGTTTCCTCGACGATTTTCTTGAGGAAAGGTTGTATGTGATACAACCGGAAGGTTTTGTCAATCCTGAAAGATGCTAATAAGTATGCAAAGCTCCAGCAATCCTTCTAAGGACTGGAGTAAGCATCTCGGAGTTGGAATGTATGCTTTGATGAGATGATCAAAGATTTTGGGTGTATACAAAGTTTATGAGAAACTTGTATTTCCAAAGAAGTGAGTGGGAGCGCTATAGAATTTCTGATGAGTATATGTCGTTGACATATTGTGGATCAGAAATGATGTAGAATTTCTGGAAAGCATATAGGGTTATTTGGAAAGTGTTTTTCAATGGAAAGCCTGGATTAAGCTACTTGAACATTGAGCATCAAGATCTATAAGGATAGATCAAAACGCTTAATGGTACTTTCAAATGAGCACATACCTTGACATGATCTTGAAGGTGTTCAAGATGGATCAGTCAAAGAAGGAGTACTTGCCTGAGTTGTAAGGTATGAAGTTAAGACTTAAAGCTCGACCACGGCAGAAGAAAGAGAAAGGACGAATGTCGTCCCCTATGCTTTTGTCATAGGCTCTATACGGTATGCCATGCTGAGTACCGCACCTGTTGTGTGCCTTGCCACATGTCTGGCAAGAGGGTACAAAGGTGATCCAGGAGTGGATCACTAGACAACGGTCAAAATTGTCCTTGGAGTAATAAGGACATGTTTCTCAATTATGGAGGTGATAAAGAGTTTGGCGTAAAGAGTTACGTCGATGCGAGCTTAACACCTATCCGGATAGCTCTGAGTAGAGATACCGGATACGTATAATGGAGCAACAATTTAGAATAGCTCCAAGTAGAACAGTTATTTGTAATGGCTCCAAATGTAGCGTAGTAGTCGCATCTACAAGATGACATAGAAATTTGCGAAGTACATACGAATCTGAATGTTGCAGACCCGTTGACTGAAACCTCTCTCACAAGCATAACATGATCAAACCCAGAACTCTTTGGGTGTTAGTCACATGGGGATGTGACCTTGAGTGTTAATCACATATCGATGTGAATTGGATTATTGACTCTAGTGCAAGTGGGAGACTGTTGGAAATATGCCCTAGAGGCAATGATAAATTGGTTATTATTATATTTCCTTGTTCATGATAATCGTTTATTATCCATGCTAGAATTGTATTGATAGGAAACTCAGATACATGTGTGGATACATAGACAACACCATGTCCCTAGTAAGCCTCTAGTTAACTAGCTCGTTGATCAATACATGGTTACGGTTTCCTGACCATGGACATTGGATGTCGTTGATAACGGGATCACATCATTGGGAGAATGATGTGATGGACAAGACCCAATCCTAAGCCTAGCACAAAGATCGTGTAGTTCCTATGCTAAACCTTTTCTAATGTCAAGTATCATTTCCTTAGATCATGAGATTGTGCAACTCCCGGATACCGTAGGAATACTTTGGGTCGGCCAAACGTCACAACGTAACTGGGTGGCTATAAAGGTACACTACAGGTATCTCCGAAAGTGTCTGTTGGGTTGGCATGAATCGAGACTAGGATTTGTCACTCCGTGTAAACGGGGAGGTATCTCTGGGCCCACTCAGTAGGACATCATCATAATGTGCACAATGTGATCAAGGAGTTGATCACGGGATGATGTGTTACGGAACGAGTAAAGAGACTTGCCGGTAACGAGATTGAACAAGGTATCGGGATACCGACAATCGAATCTCGGGCAAGTATCGTACCGCTAGACAAAGGGAATTGTATATGGGATTGATCGAATCCTTGACATCGTGGTTCATCCGATGAGATCATCGTGGAACATGTGGGAACCAACATGGGTATCTACATCCCGCTGTTGGTTATTGACCGGAGAATGTCTCGGTCATGTCTGCATGGTCTCCGAACCCGTAGGGTCTACACACTTAAGGTTCGATGACGCTAGGGTTATAAAGGAAGTTTGTATGTGGTTACCGAATGTTGTTCGGAGTTCCGGATGAGACCCCGGACGTCACGAGGAGTTCCGGAATGGTCCGGAGGTAAAGATTTATATATGGGAAGTCCTGTTTTGGTCACCGGAAAAGTTTCAGGTTTTATCGGTAACGTACCGGGACCACCGGGTGGGTCCCGGGGGTCCACCAAGTGGGGCCACCAGCCCCAGAGGCTTGCATGGGCCAAGAGTGGGAAGGGACCAGCCCCTGAGTGGGCTGGTGCGCCTCCCACAAGGCCCAAGGCGCAGCTAGGAGGAGAAGGGGGAAACCCTAGGCGCAGATGGGCCTAAGTCCCACCCAAGGGCGCGCCCCCTTCTCCCCCTCTTGGCCGCCCCCCTCCATCCCATCTAGGGCTGCCGCCCCCCTAGGGGTGGGAACCCTAGAGGGGGCGCACCCTCCTCCCCTTCTCCTATAAATAGTGGGGGTTTTGGGCTGCCCAAGACACATGATTTGATCTCTCTCTGGCGCAGCCCTACCTCTCTCCTCCTCGTCTCTTGCGGTGCTTGGCGAAGCCCTGCTGGAGTACCACGCTCCTCCACCACCACCACGCCATTGTGCTGCTGCTGGATGGAGTCTTCCTCAACCTCTCCCTCTCTCCTTGCTAGATCAAGGCATGGGAGACGTCACCGGGCTGTACGTGTGTTGAACGCGGAGGTGCCGTCCGTTCGGCACTAGGATCTCCGGTGATTTGGATCACGACGAGTACGACTCCTTCAACCCCGTTCTCTTGAACGCTTCCGCATAGCAATCTACAAGGGTGTGTAGATGCACTCTCCTTCCCATCGTTGCTGGTTTCTCCATAGATAGATCTTGGTGACACGTAGGAAAATTTTGAATTTCTGCTACGTTCCCCAACAGAGACCTTCCAGGTTGTAGAAGGGCCCAACAAGATTGGGTTCAGCTTCGCGGGTGCCATCGGCATGAGGAGCAGAGGGACCAGGGTTGAAGTCTAGTCCCAATGACTTCTTGTTTTGCTTCGCCGAATTCTTGGCAAAATGGAAGTTGCGCTTGAATAGATTGTCGTCACGACACCATAGCAATGATGATGGGTCTGCATCCGCAGGCTGTGGTCCACGGACCATGTAGGGATAGAAGCCTTGTTCAATGGCTTCATCTCTGGACCTGGGTTGAAGATTTCTGTATAGGATGTCTCCCCATGGTCGCTTGATGGCATTCTTCTCAGCATATTCCTTGGTCACAAACTTGTATTTGAACCACTATTCTGCCCAACATCGTCGAATCCATTGGATTCGTGTCTTGCGCTGAGTGTAATCCTCTTCTGGATCTGTCTTGTACAGCTCTGAGAGGTCAACGGGCAGATCTCTTGATGTTCCACCTCGACGCTTTCTGCCACTGAGGGAGTTCTGGATTAGGGGGTGTTCGGGTAGCCGGACTATACCTTCAGCCGGACTCCTGGACTATGAAGATGCAAGATTGAAGACTTCGTCCTGTGTCCCGATGGGAATTTCCTTGGCGTGGAAGGCAAGCTTGGCGATGCGGATATTCAAGATCTCCTACCATTGTAACCGACTCTATGTAACCCTAACCCTCTCCGGTGTCTATATAAACCGGAGGGTTTTAGTCCGTAGGCAATCAACTCCATATACAACAATCATACAATAGGCTAGCTTCTAGGGTTTAGCCTCCTTGATCTCGTGGTAGATCTACTCTTGTACTACCCATATCATCAATATTAAGCAAGCAGGACGTAGGGTTTTACCTCCATCAAGAGGGCCCGAACCTGGGTAAAACATCGTGTTCCCTGCCTCCTGTTACCATCCGGCCTAGACGCACAGTTCGGGACCCCCTACCCGAGATCCGCCGGTTTTGACACCGACATTGGTGCTTTCATTGAGAGTTCCTCTGTGTCGTCGCCTTTAGGCCCGATGGCTCCTTTGATCATCAACAACGATACGGTCCAGGGTGAGACTTTTCTCCCCGGACAGATCTTCGTCTTCGGCGGCTTCGCTCTGCGGGCCAATTCACTCGGCCACCTGGAGCAGATCGAAAGCTACGCCCCTGGCCATCAAGTCAGGTTTGGAAGCTTAAACTACACGGCCAACATCCGTAGAGACTTGATCTTCGACGGGTTCGAGCCACGGCTAAGCGCGCTGCACTATCTCGAGGGGCATGATCTAGCTCTGCCTCCGTACAGTGTCCTGGAGGCCGCACACGCATCGGTTCCGACCCCTAACTCAGAGCCTATATCGCCAATCGAGGATGAGCGGTTGGACGTCACCTCGGGGGCTTCGATCTCAAAAGCGATCGAGCCGAACGCTAGTCCCGTGCTCTGCATGATCCGTGACTCCGAGGATCCGGACTCCTTTCCGAACTCCGAACCCCCCGCGCCCCTGCCGATCGAATCAGATTGGGCGCCGATAATGGAGTTCACCGCCGCAGACATCTTTCAGCACTCGCCTTTTGGTGATATCCTGACCTCTCTCAAGTCTCTCTCTTTATCAGGAGAGCCCTGGCCGAACTACGGTCAGCGAGGATGGGATACGGATGATGAAGAAATTCAAAGCCCACCCACCACCCACTTGGTAGCCACTATTGACAATTTAAACGACGTGCTCAACTTCGACTCCGGAGACATCGACAGCATGGATGACGATGCAGGAGATACCGACGAACCAACGCCCATAGGGCATTGGACAGCCACCTCATCTCACGATGTGTACATGGTGGACACCCCTAAAGGAAGCGACAACGAGGAAAAAGGGGATGGTACGGGAGATCGACTCCCCGAAAAGCAATCAAAGCATCGGCGTAAATGCCGACCCAAGCCCCGCCTCGACAAAAACCCAGCCATAGAGCAGGACGAGCCGGTAGACGACGAGCAGGCCTTAGAGCAACCATCCAAACAAGGCAACACGGATAGAGAAACCGAACATCCCTCCTCCGGAGAAAACGGCATTCCGGACGACCTCACGCCGGATAAACCTACGGAGCAGAAGAATCTCCATGAGAGGCTCGTTGCAACTGCATGCAGCCTAAAAAAGCAGAAGGAGGCTAGAAACAGCGGAAGATGCACTCCGGATTAGATGGAGCAAAGTAATCAATACCGTAGATAAATACGGCGACAGTCGCCGCACTAAAAGCTATCCGAAAAGAAAGCTACTGCCTGAATTCGACGAAGAGGCCCTAGATCCCTCGCATTCAAAAAATTAGAAAGCGACACGGTTGGATAGACGACCCCATAAAGCGGCAAGCGGTACCGCACCTAAATCGGCATGCGACCCACCTAAGGATTCGCATCATGGCCCAGTCAGGTCCATTTATGGGCCAAGAAAGCAAGCTCTCGTAAGCAACGCTATGAAGCCATCATCAGAATTCGGCACACCCAAATACAGGGGCGCCGCACACCCCCTATGTTTCACCGATGAGGTCCTGGACTATGAATTCCCAGAGGGATTCAAGCCCGTAAACATAGAGGCATATGATGGAACAACAGACCCTGGAGTTTGGATCGAGGATTACATCCTCCACATACACATGGCTAGAGGAGATGATCTCCACGCCATAAAATATTTACCCCTTAAGCTTAAAGGGCCAGCCCGGCATTGGCTTAAAAGCCTTCCCGAAAACACAATTGGAAGCTGGGAAGAGCTCGAGGATGCTTTCCGAGCAAACTTTCAAGGGACCTATGTCCGCCCTCCGGATGCAGATGATCTTAGTGACATAACTCAACAACCCGGAGAATCAGCTTGGCAGTTCTGGAATAGATTCCTCACTAAAAATAATCAGATAGTCGACTGTCCGGACGCCGAAGCCTTAGCAGCTTTCAGGCATAACGTCCAAGACGAATGGCTCTCCATACACCTCGGCCAAGAAAAGCCAAGAACAATGGCCGCACTAACAAGCCTCATGACCCGCTTTTGTGCAGGGGAGGACAGCTGGTTGGCAAGGTGCAGGCCCAGCGACCCAAGTACATCCGAAATTAGGGATGGAAACGGAAAATCGCGACGCAACAAGGACCATCGCTGGACTAAGGACAAAAGTCCAAAGAGCATGGCAGTCAATGCCGGATTCAAAGGCTCACGACAAAATCAGGCAAAATCGCCCCCCAGGATAACAGGGACGATCCATCCAACCTAAATAAAATCTTGGACAGGATATGTCAGATACACTGTACTCCCGGGAAGCCTGCTAACCATACCCACAGAGACTGTTGGGTTTTCAAACAATCCGGCAGACTCAATGCCGAACACAAGGGGCTCGACACACCAAGCGAAAACGAGGACGAACCCCAAAAGCAGAGCACCAGGAAACAAAAGAACTTCCCACAAGAAGTAAAAACAGTGAAGTCACTTCACATAACAAAACATGCGGCGCCCGTAAAGGTACACACCACACGGCCCATCCCCAAAGGGTCCTGCCACTGGTTGTCAAAACCGATCATCTTCGATCAGCTAGATTATTCTAGAAATATCAAGAATGTAGGCTCGACTGCCTTGATACTCGATCCAATAATTGGCGGACTCCAGTTTTCAAATGTCCTTATGGACGGCGGCAGTGGACTAAACCTGATATATTAGGATACAATACAGCACATGGGGATAAACCCAGCAAGAATCTGCCGCAGCAAAACCTCCTTTCAAGGGGTAATACCTGGTCCAGACACCCATTTTATGGGTTTTCTCCGGCTCGAAGTCATATTCGGCTCTGCCGATAACTTCCACCGTGAAAAGCTGACCTTCCGTATCATCCCGTTCTCAAGTCGCTATCAAGCACCACTGGGACGCGAAGCTTTCGCTCGCTTTAACACAATACCGCATTATGCATCTCTTATGCTTAAGATGCCCAGTCCACGAGGCATCATCTCTTTGAAGGGGAAGCACTAAAGTGCGCCTCCCCAAGCGGAGGACTGTGCGGCCGCTTTGACAGCCCCACAGCAAAATGGCCTCACCGGCCAAAAAACTTCGAAATAGGTCATTCAAGACCACGAACGTGGATAGACAAGTTCGGTGCAAAATCATCATTGATGCAGGCCTAGTGGCCATATACCCCCGCACTAGGGGCTCCATGCATATACAATAATATACAATAAAGCTCAATTTTATATATTTTACTTTATACTTTGTTTATTTTAAACTTTTTCGGCACGACCCGTTTTCAACTCAGTTCCTCTCTTTTACAGATGAACATCGTGCGGCGCCCGTCCAGGATACGGCACAACAGAGACACAGGCGCAGGCGTGCAGTAGGGACCCGTCATAAAGGATTCTTTTTAGATTAAGACCCTGCGTAAACCTTTTTTACTGTCTCTTGTTGCTATACATCCCCTAGTTTTTTCTGATATAACCAAGGAAGAGGCTGGCGTCTTGGCATGTGGCCATGTCAGAATTTTTGCACGTACCTGGACACTAGGGGCTTTTTTAATAAAGAGTGTTGTTTCGCCCGCACTCATAAAGACCGAACACCTTAGGGAGTGTTCGGCGTCACGAGTTTTGGCATTATATGCATCGGTCAAATGTTGGGTTGCCCGGCTCCTGAGTTCGGCTACCTTACGTTCCGCTCTATCGGCTAACGTAGCACCAGGAGAACTACTGCGATTGTGCCCCGGTTCGGCTGGGGGAGGACCTCAGTAGAGAAAGCCGAAAACTGACTGTCATGATGTAGCGTGAGACTGGTCAGCCACTCGATGACCTATCGGAATCTATCGGATTCCTCCGCTTTAATGAAGGGCCGCTTCCCGGTCAGGCACATACGCGCCCCGAACTCGGGGAGCGCAGTCGCCACCAAGGGGCTACCTAAATAGTCTCACTGTCAAGCTCCTATGGCTAAGTGAAAGTGTTAAAGCATTATAGTCTGGTTGCCTGGCCCGCTGCGCTATCACCTCCTTTGTAGGACCAAGACGTTGGGTTAAGTGTGAAAATGCGTCTTCTGCGAGCACCCCCGCACTATGTGCGTGGGGGCTGAAGCCAACGACTGCCATCTTTCAGATTTTGTATATATATATATATATATATCTTAAAACGGCCGCACAGGAGGTGTTCCCAATACTTGAAGGCACAAGTATAAAAAGGCCACTACAGTTTATCAAAATATTACTTTATAATTACATATGCTATCATAACATAGCATCTTTCAAGCACTGCGTCTCTATTACACGAGCGCCTTCAAGGACTTCCTGAAAATAGTTCTCGGAGGGTACTCGGCTTTTGTCCGAATCTCGGGACGCAACAATGGTGGTCTCCATCTCTGCGCAGTATGTCTTGACACGGGCAAGAGCCATCCTTGTGCCCTCTATGCATGCTGACCTCTTCATTGCATTAATACGCGGCACCGCGTCAAGGAATTGCTGCACCAATCTGAAATAACTCTTCGGCTCCGATCTCCCCGGCCACAGATGACCCATGACGTACTTCGTGGCGAGTCCGGACAACCTATTCAGTTCGGCCCATTGAGCCAAACGATCGTCCACTGCTAGCGGACGCTCTGGATTGTGAAACTGCGACCAGAAAAGCTTTTCCACTTCGCGATCTTTCTAATCTCGAAAGTGTTCGGTCGCATCAGCAGCACTCGCTGCCAAATCCAGATAGGTATCCTCCACACTCCACATTCGGTCCAACGGAGCAAACTTCGGATCGCAAAATTTCCTTCGCAGCATAAAGGGCTTTCCAGACGCAATCTGTTCGGCCTGACGCAGCTCCTCCTTCGCAGCTCTCATCGCAGAGCGTGCGTCTTTGGCATTGGCAACGGCCTTCTCTAAGTCCGTCTGTTTTGCCTGGTCTTCTTTCTCAAGAAGTCTGCAACGGTCTGCAGCACTCTTTAACTTTTCGGCCATCTCGGCCATCTCTTCCTTGCTTCGGCAATGAGCAGCCTGTTCGGCTCTCAGCTCTTCAAGGGCTTTCTTGGCAGCCGCATCACTTTCTCTGGCTTGTTCTTTAGCTCGGGCAAGTTCTGCCCTAAGACTCTCCACGGCGGCCGCACCATCTGCGTCAAGCACACACATCATAAGACACTGGCATAAAACTCTTCTTACCTGATGCCGCCCAAGGAATTACATACCTTGAGCCTCATCAAGCTGCTTGTTGACAAGCGCGATGTCGGCATCTGCCACGTCCAATTGCCGCTTTAGTCCGGCAAAATGATCAGTTCGACTCGATTCCGGACACCCTGCCGCCTACATTCAAAGGCGACATCTTAGACCTGGGATTATGATCCTCCGCGTGCCGTCATTTCTTGACGACGCACAGAGTCTCAGGGGCTACTATCTACACAGGGCGCATCTTATTCATGCGCAACTGACAAAAGTGTACATTATCTAATGTACCTCAAAACCCGTCAGTAAACTTTTGACGGCCTCATGCAATCCGCTCTTTGCGGATGAGATCCTTTCAATCACCATGCCCATCAATGCACGGTGCTCCTCTGAGATAGAAGCTCGCCCCAGCAAAATCTTTAGCTCCTCCGGCCGAGCACCAGACGGTGCCGGACTTGTCCCACGACCTCTTTCGAAGGCCGGACATGGAGAACCTCGGGGGGCCACATAGCTATCTTCCGCCCCTGCCGGATTCGGAGAAACCCTCCGCGACGACACCTCAGGGTCGCCCGCCTCGCTAGGCGGCACGGTAGGGGGAGGCGTCCCGCTCTCCATCATCTCCGGAAGGAGATCCCCCGAAGATGAGCTTTGCTGAGAAGGGCTGAGGTCCGAGCTACAAGGTAAAAAGTCGGTTAATCTTCTCAGATCTAACTCAAGGATTTACCTCACCCCTCAAAACGAAAATCTTTCTCTACTTACGGCTCGCTGGAGGGCTGATCCCCTTGAGGGCGTAGTCCGGCTGAGGAACTCCCCGGTGTCGGACCCTCTGACAAGGATTTTTCCCTCGCTTCGAGGCCATGGTTTCCGAGTCGTTAGAGGCGGCTCTCTTCTTCCCCTTAGGAGAGGAATTGTCGGTTCCTCCCTTCGGAGCAGCCTCCTTCGAGGAGGCCATAGTTTCCTTGTCCTCCCCCTTGCTTCCCTCCAAAGGCATTATCTCCAGCATCCTGACCAGCACGGGATCCGGCCTGGTTTCGGGAAGGGGAGCCGGACACCTGATCAGCTTTGCCTTCGCTATCCACTCCTGTTTAAAAGGACGGCTCTTTTAGGGGCAAGTTTATGACAATTATACGGATAGAAGGTCCGGGCACAAGGTTGCTTACTTGAGTATCCGGGCGATTGCAGCTTAGGCCTGCGTCCTCGGTTAAATCTGGACACATCTCTCGTGATCTGAAGAACAGTTTATACATCTCTGCGGGCGTTGCACCCATGAAATTCTGGAGAGCTCGCAGTCGCTCTGGATTAAACTCCCACAGGCGAAGGGAGCGACGTTTGCTGGGCAATATTCGGCGAATCAGCATGACCTGCGTCACCTTGACCAAGCTGAGGTCTCCTTCCAAGAGATCCTTAATGCGGCCCTGTAACAAGGGCACGTCTTTGGGCAAACCCCGATCTAACCCTCTATTAACCCATGACGCTAGCCGTGGTGGGTGACCCGAGCGAAAGGCAGGAAGCACCACCCACTTGGTGCTCCGGGGAGTGGTGATATAAAACCACTCTCGTTGCCACAAGCCTAGCTCCTCTTGAAAAGAGCCCTCGGGCAATGGAACATCATCATTTTTGCTTATAACAGCGCCTCCGCACTCTGCATGCCGTCCCTTGATCATCTTCGGCTCCACTTTGAAAGTCTTGAGCCATAATCTGAAGTGAGGGGTAACACGGAGGAACGCTTCGCATACAACGATAAACAAGGAGATATGGAGGATGGACTCCGGAGCTAAGTCATGAAATTCCAGCATGTAATAAAATAGCAGTCCCCTGACAAAGGGATCCATCGGAAGCCTAACCCCTGAAGGAAGTGAGACACGAACACTACGGTCTCACCAGGCTGGGGACTGGGCATAGCCTGCCTTTGAGTAGGCAACCTGTGCGAAATTTCGGCGGTCAAGAACTTAGCCTCTCTCAACTTTAGCACGTCCTCCTCCGTGCATCCATCGGCCTTGAAGGTCGGAACCGGACATTGTCGAAGGTTTGAGGCACCCGGAATCTGGAGCCTAGGGTGTTGGAACTCGAGGCGACGAGCGAACTCATTTTGGGATTGGAGAAAAGGAGTAATGCCCTGGTCTCTTTATAAGAGGTTGAATACCAGGAGCCCTCCCCGTAACCGTTTGGAACTCGCCTTTAATCGAGAAAACATGCTAACGGGCATGATTGGGTTACCCACGTCCGTATTGATGAGAATCCCGTGAAAGGGGGGCACATGATCTCTGCTTTGACAAGACGTGCCAAGGAAACTGCCTCGCAAAACACGCTGAGGTGGAAAAGTGAAATCGATTCAAGTAAAGGGCTTGGCTGTAGTGTGATGATGCACTGCGGGATACGTCAGCAGATTTGATTTGTGTTAATATTATTCTCTCTATGGCAATATGTGGAAGCTTATTTTGCAGAGCCGGACACAACTCTTGGTCTTTACAATCTTCTATGAAGGACTTGGAGGAGGAACCCGCCTTGCAATGCCGAAGACAATTTGCGCGCCGGACTCGTCGGCATTGAAGCCTGGTTCAGGGGCTACTGAGGGAGTCCTGGATTAGGGGGTGTTCGGGTAGCCGGACTATACCTTCAGCCGGACTCCTGGACTATGAAGATGCAAGATTGAAGACTTCATCCCGTGTCCGGATGGGACTTTCCTTGGCGTGGAAGGCAAGCTTGGCGATGCGGATATTCAAGATCTGCTACCATTGTAACCCTAACCCTATCTGGTGTCTATATAAACCGGAGGGTTATAGTCCGTAGGCAATCAACTCCATATACAACAATCATACCATAGGCTAGCTTCTAGGGTTTAGCCTCATTGATCTCATGGTAGATCTACTCTTGTACTACCCATATCATCAATATTAATCAAGCGGGACGTAGGGTTTTACCTCCATCAAGAGGGCCCGAACCTGGGTAAAACATCGTGTTCCCTGCCTCCTGTTACCATCCTGCCTAGACGCACAGTTCGGGACCCCCTACCCGAGATCCGCCGGTTTTGACACCGACAGCCACCCTTCCTTGCTGATTTCTCTATAGCCATGATCTTCAAACTGAATGGCTTCAAAACGTTCAAAGGTTTCAAAGGCTTTCGCTTGCTGGTCAAGCAGGAACTGGCTTCGGGAGAATTTATATGATGCTGTAAGAATTCTGCAAATGAATGCAGACTATGAGAACCAAGGGATTCTCCCACAGACATGTACTTGTGACAACATTAAGGTGCGAGGGAACAGGTCATATGCATGCTCAGAAGACTTTGAAGATAAATCAGTTTAGAAGACATTGACCTCATAGTGCGAAGACATTCACTCATAGATAGAGAGTTGGTTCCATATTTGTACGAATCCACGAATAAGTACAAGTGAGGAATCTAACTACTTTGTGAAGCATAGGTGAACATACTAGGCATATTATGAGATGCAGTATGAAATAGATCCAACTTGTGTGAACAGAAACTGCTTGTGGTAGAAAGTGATGAATCTATAGGATCAAAGGGGCCGTAAAAAGGAAGTTTTATTTACCACATGAAGAACTGCTAGACGGAGTGGAAGAGTAGGCCGAGCAGTTCAATCATCCGTGCCCTAACTAGGCGACGGAGGACACCTACAGCGACGGCAGAGAAGACGATGTCCGCGGCTGGCATGAAGACAGCGTCGGTGAGGTCGCGGCAGCTAAGCGCTTCGTCACCGGCGTCGTCGAGGGCTAGCGGTGGCACTAGGGTTTGTGCGAGAGTGGAAGAAAGTTAATGACTGTGGTGAGGCGTGTATTTATAGGGATAGGGACGGCACAGTGTTATTACATAGGTGCCCCTGGCGATTCACATTTGACGGACACGTGGCCATCATGCAACATATCGGAGGTTGTTCCACGTTCCTACGCACGCCTGGATTGCCGGGTGGTCGTTCCCACTTCTCCGGGTTTCAGGTGAAGGAATTAGCATTGAAAACGGACTTAATGTTTGTCTCTGTATCTTCTGCTGACAAGGACGCACAGAAGATATACGACAGTTTAAATAGAATGCATATGATTTGGAGAGATAGAGTTTGAGATAGAAATCATAGAGAGGTTAGGGTCCGATCACATCCACTTAGTTCAAAAGATTCAACAAGAAGACATAGCTATAAGTGAATGCTGTAGAGGACAGAACACTAGTATATATATGTATATATAAGGAAGACAATCAAATCAACATCGTGAAGATAATCATGAAGACAAGTTGAGATTGAAGCCAAACAAAATTTAAAGACATACCAAACGTAACGCCATGAGTGAAACACTTCAAACAGAAAAATTTGGTGGTGGCGTTACCCACCGTATAGTAAGTATTAGACCCAGACACGACGCACAATTATCAGGGCGCTCCGAAGTCAAATTCCACATTAATGTATTCACACTTAGAATGTAAGTCTTCATTGATTGAAGATATACTTTACTTCGTGTGTTGCACATCTAAGTAATCAGTATGCATAAGTGTTAGGATGTGTGCCTGATCACAGGACATTTGAGGATTCCAAGATATTCAGCTCACACCGTAACTTGCAAAACCTCTTCTCATCCAAGGGCTTGGTGAAGATATCTGCCAATTGCTCTTCAGTGTTGATGTGTATGATATCAATATGTTCCTTCACAACATGATCTCTGAGAAAGTGATGACGAATTTCAATGTGCTTTGTCTTCGAGTGTTGAACTGGGTTGTTGGCAATCTTGATGGCGCTTTCGTTGTCGCAGTAGAGTGGCACTTGCTTCAGATGAATGCCATAGTCTTTGAGTGTTTGCTTCATCCATAGAAGCTGAGCGCAGCAAGATCCAGCATCAATGTATTCAGATTCAACAGTGGAGAGAGATGCACAGTTCTGCTTCTTTGAAGACCAACATACAAGTGATCGTCCCAGAAAATGACATATGCCTGATGTAGACTTGCGATCCACCTTGTCACCAGCATAATCAGCATCCGAGAATCCAACTAGATCAAACTCTGAGCCCTTTGGATACCATAGTCCTAATGTTGGGGTGTGAGCCAAATATCTGAGAATTTGCTTCACAGCTAAGTGATGCGATTCCTTTGGTGCCGCTTGGAATCGAGCACACATGCAAACACTAAGCATAATATCTGGCCTAGATGCACATAGATACAGTAAAGAACCAATCATGGAGCGGTATACCTTTTGATCGAACTCTTTACCATTGTCGTTGGGACCCAGATGATGTTTGGTTGGCATTGGAGTCGTGAAGCCTTTGCAGTCTTGCATCCCAAATTTCTTCAGGCAATCTTTGAGGTATTTCTCTTGAGATATGAAGATGTCATTGCGTTGCTGACATATTTGAAGACCAAGGAAGAACATCATCTCACCCATCATGGACATCTGATATTGCTCTTGCATCATATATCCAAACTCCTCAGTGTATTTCTGATTGGTGCAGCCGAAGATAATGTCATCCACATATAGTTGGCACACAAACAGTTCACCATCATATGTCTTCATGAAGAGAGTGGGGTCGAGGGAACCAGGTTTGAAGCCTTTGCTCTTCAGGAAGTATTTGAGTGTGTCATACCAAGCCCGAGGGGCTTTTTTGAGGCCATACAGTGCCTTGTTGAGCTTGTACACCATGTCAGGATGTTTTGGATCTTCAAAGCCAGGCGGTTGTGCAACATACACTTCTTGTTCAATCTTGCCATTGAGAAAAGCGCTCTTCACATCCATTTGATACAGAAGAATGTTATGATGATTTGCATAGGCCAGCAGTATGCGTATGGCTTAAAGTCTAGCCACAGGAGCAAATGTTTCATCAAAGTCAATCCCTTCAACTTGAGTGTAACCTTGAGCAACGAGATGAGCTTTGTTTCTGACAACTTGACCATGCTCATCTTGCTTGTTGCGATATATCCATTTGGTGCCTATTATATTGTGCTTGTGAGGATCAGGACGCTTAACTAGTTCCCATACATTATTCAGCTCAAACTGTTGAAGCTCTTCTTGCATAGCTTGAATCCATTCAGGTTCCACGAAGGCTTCTTCAGCTTTCTTTGGTTCAGATATTGAGACGAATGCGAAGTTCCCATAGAAATTTGCTAGCTGTGTTGCCCTTGAACGAGTGAGTGGACCTGGTGCATTGATGCTATCAATTATTCTCTCAATCTGTACTTCATTTGCGAGATGATTTTTCTCTTTTTGATCATTGTCATCGTTAGAAGGATTGTCTTCAGGCTAAGCATTGTCTTCAGGTTGATCATTGTCTTCAGGTTGATCAGGTGTGGAGATGATAAGTTCCTCTTCAGGCTGATCTTCAGAAGGTATGATTTCTCCAGTTCCCATAAGTTTGATTGATTCACTGGACGGAACTTCATCTAGCACATTTGGCAGGTACTCTCTTTGTGAGCCGTTAGTCTCATCGAACCGCACATCCAGTGTTTCAACCACTTTATAGTGAAAAAGATTGAAAACTCTGTAGGAGTGCGAATCCTTTCCATATCCAAGCATAAAACCTTCATGTGCTTTTGGTGCAAATTTTGAAGTGTGATGTGGATCCTTGATCCAGCACCTGGCACCAAATACTCTGAAGTAACTGACATTTGGCTTCTTGCCAGTAAGGAGCTCATAGGATGTCTTGTTGAGAAGTTTGTGAAGATACACACGGTTGATGATATGGCATGTAGTATCAATGGCCTCAGGCCAGAACTTTCTTGGAGTCTTGTATTCATCAAGCATTGTCCGGGACAACTCAATGAGTGTTCTGTTCTTGCGTTCCATGATGCCATTCTGCTGTGGTGTGTACGGAGATGAGAATTCATGTGTGATGCCTAATGTATCAAGATAAGTGTCTAGACCAGTGTTCTTGAATTCAGTGCCATTGTCACTTCTGATGTGCTTGATCTTGATGCCATAGTTGTTCATGGCTCGATTTGCGAAGCATCTGAAGACATCCTGCACTTCAGTCTTGTAGAGGATTATATACACCCAAGTATATCTTGAATAATCATAAACAATGACAAAGCCATAGAGACAAGCAGTAGTAGTAAGAGTTGAGTAATGAGTGGGACCGAAAAGATCCATGTGGAGCAGTTTGAAGGGTTGAGTCGTTGTCATGATTGACTTCGAGGGATGCTTGGCCCTCGTCATCTTTCCTGCTTCACAGGCACCGCATAAGTGATCCTTCTTGAACTTGACGCCCTCGATGCCTATGACATGCTTCTTCCTTGAAAGGGTGTGGAGGTTCCTCATGCCAGCATGCCCTAGCCTCCGATGCCAGAGCCAGCATTCAGAAGCTTTTGCTAGAAGACATACGGTAAGTTGTGGTCCTGCTGAGAAATCTACCACGTAGAAATCATCTTTCCGATACCCTTCAAGCACTAGAGACTTGTCAAATTCCATTAGAACAAGGCAACCATATTTTCCAAACATCACAATCATGTTTAAATCGCAAAGCATTGAGACAGACATTAAGTTGAAACCAAGGGATTCAACAAGCATGACTTTATCCATGTGTTGATCCTTTGAGATTGCAACTCTACCTAGACCCAATACCTTGCTTTTACCAGTGTCAGCAAATGTGATGTGACTTCTGTCAGATAGACGTAAGGTTGAGTCCATAAGAAGGCTTCGCTTGCCAGTCATGTGATTGGTACACCCACTATCAATAATCCATTCTGAAGCAGCTGGTGTCGTACCCTACAGTGCAGTTAGGGGGATGGCTTCACGAAGAGAATTGTGAAGCATAAACATTGGACGAGCAAGTGGATTATGAAGGCTTAAATCAAGGTTAGGACTGATAGAGCAAGTGACAAGCGACTCAGGAACAAAATACATAATATGACCATTTGGGCATTTGATCTTGCACCCTACAAGATGTTTAAGGTCCCGGCAATAGCATCAGACGACTTTGGTTTTCGGCTGGAGACCTTTCCCTGCAAAAGAGAGTTAAGCTTTCTTAGCCACCCACATCTTCATGGGTGGCTTCGAAGGAATGAGTCTAAGTGTAGCATCTGAGAACTTTGGCTTTGGAGCCCTAGCAAAATGTCTTGCAGGTGGACAATAGTACTCATAAGAATAAGCAGAATAGTTTTTGGTCTTATGAACATGGCGGTTTGATGAAACACGCGCATATTCACAGGCCTGAGTATAGGTTCCCTGCAAAACATTTGTGTTAGTGCGACTCAGGTGAGTCCTCTGTCTAGATGAAGCCTTTGGATCGTATGAAGCCTGTGGTCTGGGGTTTGTCTGCTTCACCTGTGGTGTCATGATGACATTCACAGGAAGATTCTCCAAACACCTTTTTGGCACCCAGACCTTCTTCATAGGCGGTCCATTCCTGCAGTTAGTACCAATATACCTGGCAAACACTTCACCATTCTGATTCTTAAACAGTTTATAGTTTGCATCAAAGGATTCATCAATAATAATGGGATTAGCACAAGTGAAGCCAGATAGGGTGGATGGATCCGCTAAAGGTTCCTTTGCAGCAACCCATGTGGTTTTGGGGTACTGCTCAGGTTTCCAGTAAGAGCCATCAGCATTCATTTTCCTTTCGAACCCAACAGCCTCTTTCCTAGGGTTTCGGTTCAGGATCTGCCTTTTGAGGACATCACATAGTGTTTGATGCCCTTTGAGACTTTTGTACATCCCTGTTTCAAGCAATGTCTTCAACCTAGCATTCTCATCAGCAATAGTAGTGGTATCCTCAATAGGGAGTTAGTTATCACATCAACAGTTGAAGATATTGCAACAGTAGCAGCAGTAGAACACTTAGCAACAGAGGTAGCGTTGTCACACTCGATGCATTTAAGACATGGTGGTTCAAATCCGTCCTGAGCGGAACTAATATGTTTGGCGCGAAGTGACTCGTTTTCCTTTTGAAGATCTTCATGAGCCGCTCTTAATTTCTCAAGATAATCATAGGAAAGCTTTTCATGAGTTGTTGAGAGCGTTTCATGACGACTTTCAAGTTCCTCATACTTAATGTGAAGATTTTTTATGTCTTCAATTAAGGACTGAGATCGAGTCATTTCAGCGTCTAACAGATCATCGCTTTTGTCTGACAGTTTTTGAATATGTTCCTTAGCTTTATGTTATTCAGTTGCAATTTTAGCAAGTGTTTTGTAGCTGGGTTTGGAACCACAATCAGAGTCATCTTCACTAGATGTTTGATAGTGAGTAGTGCGTGTGTTTACCTTGGCACCGCGTGCCATGAAGCAGTAGGTAGGAGTGGAGTAGTCCTTGTCATTTGCATCGGTGTCAGTGATGATGGAAGACTGACTGGAAAAGGCACTCTTGGAAGTGACTCAATAATATGCAGGGACGGATATTCTTTGTCTCAAGCACACTACACAGTTCTACAGAACTCTACCTTGGTGACCCCGTATGTCGATGAACACAAGAACAGTCTGCGCTCCAAACATCCGGAGCAGTGCGACGACTGGATTACATGTGAACACATCAGGACTTTCAGCAGTTGGTTGGAAACACGTCTTAGAGATGACAACACTGTTTGTGATGAGCTGTACTTGTTGTCCAGGGGACCATCTTTGACTGTATTGACTTACAAAGGATACGAGATAAATGGGAATACATTTTACACGATCGCCCAAGATCAAAAGAGCACCAACCAAAACAGCGGTGTCCGCTTTGATGCAGCAACCGAGAGCGGAAAGGACACATATTATGGTTACATAGTGGACATATAGGAACTTGACTACGGACATGATTTTAAGGTCCCTTTGTTTAAGTGCAAATGGGTCAATCTGTTAGGCGGTGGGGTACAGGTAGACCCACAGTACGGAATGACAACAGTGGATCTGAAAAATCTTGGGTACACTGACGAACCGTTCGTCCTAGCCAATGATGTGGCACAGGTTATCTAATTGAAGGACATGTCTACCAAACTGAGAAAAAGAAAAGATAAGGTAGCGAATACATCATACGATGAGCCAAAGCGCCACATAGTTCTTTCAAGAAACAGGGATATCCTGGGAGTGGAGGGCAAAACAGACATGTCTGAAGATTATGAAAAGTTTCATGAAATTCCTCCCTTCAATGTCAAGGCTGACCCAAGCATCCTGATAAACGATGAAGATTATTCATGGTTACGGCGCAATAAGCAAATGACACAAGCGAAGAAAAAGTGAAGACTTTCTCCCGCAACTATTATGATGATACTATGCCAACTTTGTAACACACGAGTATGCTATGCCAACTTTTTCAGAGTTCATTTGAAAACTATGAATTTAGGTCGAATTTTCTCTATAGGTGCATCTATGTTCATTTTTTTAGTAAAGTTAATCACAAACTTGTGATTCACACAAATTTCAAAGAATTAAAATTTTAACTATTCAAATTTGAAAACTAATGGCACTAACAGAAAGTTTATAATTTTTCTAAAACTAATGGCACTAACAGAAAGTTTATAATTTTGCTGACCTAAATGCAAAAAGAATTAAAAATAAAGCAAAGAACAAAAGAAAATAAATAATACAGAAAACAAAACAAAAAAACTGAAAAATAAAAATAAAAATAGCAACAATAAGTATTTTGTTGTAAGTAGAAACAAAATAAAATAAATAAAGCAACAAAGAAAACAAAAAAACTAAAAAAGTGTTTTCAAATTTGAAAACTGATGGCACTAACAGAAAGTTTATAGTTTTTCTAAAACTAAAAGCAAAAAGAATTAAAAAATAAAGCAAAAAACAAATGAAAATAAATAATGCAGAAAAGAAAACAAAAAAACTGGAAAAAAATAGGCACTAAAAGCAAAAAACAAATTATGTGTTTTCAAATTTGAAAACTAATGGCACTAAGAGAAACTTTATAATCTTTGTGACCTAAAAGAAAAAAGAAATCACTAAAAAACTATAAGTATTTTGTTCTAAGTAGAAATGAAAAAATAAATAGCAAAAAAGAAAAAAATGCCTATAACATTTGTTATGACTAACTAAAATTACCAAATTGAGTATAATGATAAAACACAATAATATTAAATAGCAGGAAAAAGAATGACTCAAAAATCAATTTTTATAGTAAAGTTATTCCTAAACTAGTGATTCACACAAATTTTAAAAAATTCAAATTTAAACTATTCAAATTTTAAAACTAATGTCACTAATAGAAAGTTTATAATTTTTGTGACCTAAAAGAAAAAAATCACTAAAAAACTATAAGTATTTAGTTCTAAGTAGAAATGAAAAAATAACTAGTAAAAAAATGCCACCTACTGGGCCACCACGGGCTGAATACGACTAGAAGCCCAGCAGGCCCACAAAAGGCCCAGCAGGCCCACATGCATAGAAGTGTGAGATTAGGCCCAAAGGCCTGCAGTTCTCAGGAGTTCGATGGAGAGGGCGGGGCAGTGCTTATAAACAGGTGCGGCCGCTCCTCAGCTAGCAAGGTGGGACTAAACATCCCACCACGTCGCGGCTTTGGCAGGCGCAGGCCTTTGGTCCCGGTTGGTGGCACCAACCGGGACTAAATGGGGTATTGGTCACGGTTCGTGGCACAAACCGTAGCCAATGGCCCCCTTTAGTCCCGGTTGGTGCCACC
>NC_041388.1:690439910-690484270 GCF_002162155.2 Triticum dicoccoides
GTCACTTGTGGGACGTGGATGTAGTGTCCGACCCCGACGGCCACATGTATCTTACACCCACGATACTTGCTATTTAGGGTTTCCTCTACCGCTCGGCGACCCTCGACAACCCTCGTTCCAGATAAAAAAAGAAGACGAAGAAGAAAAAAAAGAGGAGAAGAAAGAATAGAGGAGTAAACTCCTCTATTCTTTCTTCTCCTCTTTTTTTCTTCTCCTCTTTTTTTCTTCTTCCTCCTCTTTTTTTATCCTTGAAGCGTTGTCGAGGCCACTCCAAACCCTAGAGAAGCAGCGTCGAGGCCACCCAAACCCTAGAGAAGCAGCATCGAGGCCACAAATTAATATTAGTTCTATTTTTGCCACTAATATATCCATCTGTCATGTTTGAATAATAATTTCCATGTTGTAAATATTTGTAGAAACTATGGACACCGCCCGAGACGAAGTACAAGAAGAGTTGTTGGGGGACATAATCGCACGAGGAAGTGATTCCGTCTGCTCGTTGTTTCTCAACAACACTGATGGTCTGGAAGCAGCTGGCTATGATTATGATGGCTCCGGTGACCTAATGCCGGTGTAAGAAGGAGACCGTGAGGACGGCTCCGGTGACACAATGTCGGTGCAAGAAGGAGACCGTGATGACGTCTCCGGTGACTGAACCGAGTTCGGCCAGGTATATATATTAGTTAAGCTTCTGCTGACTAGCTAATTGATGCATTCATTGTTTTGGTATGTACACATATTAATTAAGTCTTTGTTCTTTTTTCTAGCCTTCCGGATCGAGCACAACTTCGGTAAAGAGACGAGGCCCGAAGAAAAAGTTGAGCTTGGATGAAAAGTTTGAGATCATAGCAATCGCGCCCGACGGCCAAACGATTGAACCCCTCCGGACAAAGAGCGCATTTGTTGCTTAGTGCGGGGTTTTGGTTAGGGACAAGATCCCGATCAGCATCTAGCAATGGTTAAAGCTGGCTACAGAAGACCCTGAGGTGTCTTATGTCAATGATATGCAGAAAAATGATCTTTGGACTGAGCTGAAGTCAAATTTCACCCTACCGCCAGAGGATGATCCGGAGAAGCCAGTTAAAGAGCAATTAATCAAGTCTTTTGCTCTTAAGAGGATGGCAGAACTATTCAGGAGGTGGAAGAAAGAGCTGAATAAGTTTGTCGAAAATAAAGAGACACCAGAATTCAAGGGCAGATATGAGAAGATCAAAGATCACTAGCCCGCATTTGTGGCCCACAAGACATAGGAAAAGAGTAAGAAGATGTCGGTGACAAACAAGCAAAATGGTGCGAAGAAGAAGCATCACCATCGCATGGGGTCAGGTGGCTACCTTGCAGCCCGACCTAAGTGGGCCAAGATTGAGAATGATCTGGTTGATAAAGGGATCGAACCAGAGGCAATTAACTGGCCAGACCGTTGCCGGACTTGGTTCTTCCGGGCTGGCGGAACCTTGGACCCTGTATTAGGGAAGTGCATTTGGACGGACGAGCAAATGGAAATACCAGTCAAGAGGCTTAAGCACTATATCGAAGCAGCGCAGCAAGGGACGTTCGTTCCAGACAGAGAGAACGACGAGCTCACAATGGCCCTCGGGAATCCTGAGCACCCTGGATGGACACGAGGCACGCCAGGCTCCATTACGTGGAAGTCTGGGTTTCTGGACACAGGCGGTTACAAATGCCACGGGAGGAGGAAGAAAGTGGAGCAGACCCAACTGCAGGCACTGCACGCTAGTGTACAAGCGATAGAGGAACGAGAAGCAAATCGCAGAAAACGAACTGCCGAAGCTCCCCCCGAAGCTACCCCGCCATCTCAGCAGAGAAGCAGCGTGGCTTCCACCGAGCTGCTTCAGCCGGAGCATGTCTTGACGGCTCCTGCCAGGTATCCCGTGGATGCTATCACGGAGTCTCAAAATTGCCACCTTATGACGCAATGCATTAATATGAAGGTCAAGGCGGCTATTGGCTCTGTTTTTTCTTACTGAACCCGGCGCAACTTTTCACTGTCGGCCGATTCCAAAAGGATATGCTAGGGTGATGGTGGATGAAATAATGGAGGGATTTGAGGACCTCCAGCTTGACCACCCTAGTAGTGAAGGTGAGACTCGGCTGGGTTCTGCTCTGAAGACTCCATGCCTATGGCGGAAGGAGCTCATCAACCTTCCGAACTGGATGCCTCCGCCTCCTCCTCCGGCGAGTCAGGCACTCCGCCTCCTCCACCGCCTCCTCCTCCGGTGAGTCAGGGCACTATGCCGCCTCCACCGCCTCCTCCTCCAGCGAGTGACGATCAGGGCACTCGGTCGGCTCCTTCTCCGGCGCGTGGCGGCACTCCGCCTCCTGCTCCGCCTGCGTCAGCGCGCCCGAGCAGCCAGCCTCCTCCTTCTTCGCCTCGTCAGCAAGGGCGGAAGAGACCTGCCGCCGCTCCGGCTGCTCCGGTGCGTCGTAGTCCTTCTCCTCCGCCTCGTAAGCAAGTAAAGAAGACAACCGCTCCGTCTGCTCTGCCGGCGTCTAGCAGTACAGCGAGAGGCGGGAGGACATACAGATTCTGTCCTGCTCTGAAGACTCCAGATAAGTTACCATACGAGAGGACCCCGAAGGAGAACGCCGAGATTGCGCGAGAAGAAGTGAGGAACTTCTTTGAAGGGGTGAAAGCAAAGAAACATCCACCTCCGGAGGAGAAGGTAGATCCGGTGAAAGCGAAGCGCACTCTGGCTGCCCTGACAAAACCACCCAAGCCTCCGCCAAAAGGAAACTATGAGCGCATTATTGGAAAGGAATTTGCCGAAGCGGAGCGATCGGGAAGTACTGTCAGTGATCAAAGGCTGAAAGAACGACGAGCTGGGAAACAAATTGCCCATCTCAGCGAACAAGCGAAGCAATCATGCCCCCCGCTCAAGGTGCCTAGTGACATCGTCGCTAATGATCCGAGGATGGTGCCCGGTTATAGCAATCTTGGAGATTACCCGCCCGGCGATGTACATTATGATTTCATGGAGGTGCAGATACAAAGATACGATTACGGGAAGCCTCTCGTGAAAGATGAAAGATCTCTATCAATGATGATGCGAAGATTGCATGATTGGTACTTAAAAATCTGCAGAGAGTCTAGGGGGAGGAGTACTTTGTATGTGAGAGTTAAAAAGGAGCATGACCTCGTTGGAATTGATCTGTTGCCTGTTCCATTTGAGGAGTTCTTTCAGTTTTTCAATCAATTGGCCCTCGATAAAGCAACGGTCACCTGCTACAGTCTGTAAGTAGTACTACTTCTGTCATTAAGTCTCTCTATATAGCTCAGCTCTTTCATTGCATGTATTCATAATTATCCTCACTATATTATGCAGATTGAAGATCGTCGAATTGAAGAAAAGACAAATCGGTGATATTGGTTCATTAACACAAATATCATAGATGCAACTCAGGTTAAATTTCATGTCGTAGATACCGAGGCCAACTTGCTACGATTGTTGGTAATAAATGAAAACAAAGATATAATACTCTTTCCTTACAACTTCAAGTGAGTGTTACTGTCTTGTGCATATTCGGTTTCCCTTATATATTAGTCAAGGTTATAGTAATATAACTGATGAGTTATGCATGCGTGTGCAGTTTCCACTATATTCTCCTAGAGATTACGCTTGAGCAGGGAGTAGTAACCGTCTTAGACTCAAGACGAAAAGATCCCAAGGACTACGTGGACATGACTCAAATGCTCGAGAAGTAAGTTAAATCGATCATTATCCACCATATCAGCAACGTTGTTCATTTCCTGATATATCAAGTAATTGTTTTCTCTTTCTGGCAGGGTTTGGAAAAAATTCACCAAAAAAGCTTCGGGACTCCCGAAGAAGCTACAATTTAGACACCCGAAAGTAAGTACTATAGTAGCATGTTCAGCGCATCTCCTATTGATTCAAGCGCTAGTTTCATCAATACCATTTGGCATTCTTGCTTATCAGTTTGATTGACCTCTATTTCTTGTAAAGTGGTTGTGGCAGGAACAAAGGAATGATTTCTGTGGATACTACGTTTGCGAGTCCATCCGCCACACGACTTGTGAGCGGGGCTACTCTGACGAACAATATGAAGTGCGTAAATAACAACATTCACAATTTTATTTTATTAACATCATTTGTGTTGAGTTTCATTTATTCATATATATATATATATATATATATATATATATATATGTATTGACCCCCTTCTTCAAATTAGATGTTTCGGAAGCAGGATGAACTCCTAGCACCAGCTCGCATGCGAGCAATTCAAGAGGAATTGGCGGCATTCTTTCTTGACCACGTGATCACTAAAGACGGAGAATACTATGTGGACCATGAGTCCGTATGTTAGGAGATTATATTTGTAAGAGATAATAATTGTATATATGTAGCCGGTAGTGTCGGATAGATATACAAGAACTTGTTGTCGATATCACTTCTCTCTGTATGCATATATGTTCATGACGATCTTCTGTTTCCTTCGCTTGCTTACTAGCTAGCTCGCGTGTCTAGTCCTCTCTATTCGTATGTATAGTACGTAGCGTCGACCAAGCACGGACATAAGAGAGGACACTTCTCTCTATTAATTATAGCTAGCTAACACAATATATGAAACACCTAAATTAACCCCCCAAACCCCCCAAACCCCCCCCCCTTTCAAAAAAAACCCAGCCACAGAAATGCTGACGCGTGGATGCCTATTGGTCCCGGTTGGTGCCACCAACCGGGACCAAAGGCCCTCCTGCCTTGACTTCGCGCACAGGCCATGTGGAGGCCCATCTGTCCTGGTTCAGGATTGAACCAGGACTAAAGGGACAGGGAATTAGTACCGACCCTTTAGTCCCGGTTCAAGAACCAGGACAAAAGGCCCTTACGAACCGGGACAATAGGCCCTTTTTCTACTAGTGAGTGTAGGTGCTTAGGCAAATGCTTGGGTGCGTACGATGTG
Source organism: Triticum dicoccoides (assembly GCF_002162155.2). NCBI lineage: Eukaryota > Viridiplantae > Streptophyta > Magnoliopsida > Poales > Poaceae > Triticum > Triticum dicoccoides. Next base: position 690,444,858 of record NC_041388.1, read on the forward strand.
CTAGATGCATTGGAATGGAGGGGGGCCTTTATATAAGGGCAATGAGGGCAAACTGTGTTGCATTCACATCGTGCAGCCTCTTTTCCCGGACCTCCTCCCATTACTTCCCTCATGCATTAACTGAAAGAGGATGCATTGGTTGTTCAACATATCGGGAACCGCTACTCCCTCCCTCGTCTGCATTAAAGCCGTATCGGGAACTACGCCACCTGCTGTCAAATCGAATACTCCCTCCGTTTAGCTGAGTATTAAGTCATCTTACGAAAACCACTCCTTTCTTCACATTATATATGTACAATATATATGGCCAACATCATATAGCCAGCAGTTTCGTTGTCAAAGAATTTCAGGGTGCTTAGTTTTGTCAAAGAATTCTAGGGTGCTTAGTTTTATTTGAGGGGTGGGTTGTGCACTTATGCTAGACACCATTATTGTGACAAGCCTTTTTAATAGTACTACTGTACAAAAGTGGAGTATATACATTTTTTAAAAGGATAGAGGGCGGGGCAGTCTAGCTCGGTCGGTTTCACGAGAGGCGAGGGCCTTTGTGATTTGTCGGCTCATTACTGCTGTCCAATCGAATAGTACTGCGCCGCCTGCTGCACGCAAGATGCCTCCATTAAACCCCTCCGTTAAACCCGCATGAAAACCGAGAATCCTACTCCGGCCACACGTCCGTTCATGAGCGAGCCAGAATTAAACGCAACACCGGCCGAGCTCCTCCCGTCCGCCCTCAGTTTAAACGAGGCCAGACGCCGGCCAAGCTCCTACCGTCCGCCCTCTATTTACACGAGGCCAGACAGACAGCGGGCAAGAATCACACCCCTCTGCCGCTTCCCCATCTCTACCTTCACCATTTTCTCCACTCATTCGATGGCTTCCGATGAGCCGTTCACAGGCATATTACCCTGCTGGGTGGCCCGCTGAGCCCTCCGGATATGGGCGAGGCCACTCGGTGCTTCACCAACCCCGGGTGCATGGAGAGCGTCGAGAAGGTGGCCAGTTCTCCGTGTCCGCCGCCATCATCGAGGAGAAGTAGAACACGGGAGGCCGCCGCCACATGGGACCCATGAAGGCCACCACCGAGGCGACGACCGCGGATTCAGGTGGTTTCTTTGCTGCTTCGTCTCTTCCGAGGACCTTCGTCGCCCCCGCAAGTGTCTGACGGACATGAGAAAGACAAAGGGATCCGCGGACGGCCATTTAGAACTAAAATAAGTCTAGATACATCCATTTCTAGGACAAGTATTTCCGGACGGAGGGAGTATTAATTATACAAGAGAGCCGGATTGGCACCTCTTAGTTCATGTGAATGTAATGAAATCCATCATGTTTATATGAAGATCTGGCTCTTTTATACGAAATCCTTCATTCTTATATGAAATCAGTCCGTGTTTGCATGAATTTCATCTGGTTGATTAGAGTTGTAAAAATGTTGTAGCGACCTGACCCGAATGGGTCAAGTCTCTGTGCTTAAGTGTCATCCCTGGATCGGTATGCTGACACACACAGTACTCGAAGGGTTTATAACAGAGGTAAATCACATGTATAAAGTAACGTAAATACTATTACCTCAATCCATATAGCGGAAGAAACAAGGTTGTGGATTCCCATCAACACCAATGGCAAAGTTGAGTGTAGAAATCGTAACCCTAACGTATCACTTACTCGTCGTAAGATAATCCTGCAACATGAGACGTTGCAGCCCGAAACGGGTCAGTACATTTAATGTACTGGCAAATTCACACCATAGAGAAAATGATGAACAATGGCTATCACTATATGCATATATGGCTTGGAAAAGCTCTATGGTTATAAGGTTTTTGCGAAAAGCCAATTTTTCCCTACTGCAAAGGAATAAATTTATTTGACTATCATGGTGGTTGTTGAACATTGAGAATGGTTGACAGCATTCTCAATCCCAATTAAGTAACATCATTAAAACCCAACAATATTTATTTAAAGTAACATGATGAGATCAACAGGACAATCCAAGAACTAGATACTCAAGATGTCCATAACCAGGGACACGGCTAATCATGATTAGTTTATACACTCTGCAGAGGTTTGCGCACTTTTCCCCACAAGACTCGATCGCCTCCGTTTGGTTTCTCGCACTACATGGTGTTTGAGAAGACGGATGACCGAGACATAGTCTTTCAGAAGTGCTAGCACCTTACGATCGGGTAGACCGTACCACCTACATCCCCTACATCTGCTAGTCTACCACTGTAAGAGTTCGCACAACTTAATCAACTATGCCAGAGCCCATAATGGCTTGTGGCTGCACACGGAACTTTCTAGTATGAATAATCTCATGATCCCTTTGAGCCTGGGTCGCGGTCCAAAAGAAAAACAGGCAAGTCCTGGAAACCCCAGGTGCCTCAATCCACCCAGATGTGTGTTAGGTTGCCACCTTAGATAAACCATTAATTAACAATCTCACATCTGTCATGGATATCACTCACCCAATCCACGTGTACTAGCATAGCATGGCATAAATAAGCAAACGTAGAAGTAACTCCCAAAGGTTTGATAATAAATAGGTAATAGGTACTACCTCATCTACTTCCCATCCCACAATTTAATTAGATCCTAATCATGCAACGTGTGAGGATTGATCTAATGCAATAAAAACTGGGTTGTAGAAAAGGTATGATCAAAGTGTGAACTTGCCTTGCGGATGATCCGCAAAACCGAGAGATTCAAAGTAACAGGCGGCGCACTCCGGGTATTCTATCGCAGACAAACAAACAAGCATACAATAAGTACTCATCTAATGCACAGGTAAAACTCAAATAGAAGATCTAACCAGAAAGTTCAACTTAAGAACCCTGGTTTGCAAAAAGAATCAAATCGAACGAAGCAAAAGAAATCAAACGGCGAAAGAAAACAACTTCGTTCTAGTAATCTGGATCTAAGTCAAATTTTACAGTAGCAAAAACTTGTTTAAGTTGATTATTCGGAAAGAGGGTTTTGAGACAAAACTCCAGGCGCTTGAATCTCCTAATTCCGATAGACGAGTGAAAAGTTATACTAAAAGGAAAATCGGATCAGAAATCACGATCAGAAAATAACCACGGAAAATCCGACGAAAAAGAAAAACGACGAACAGATTAATCGTTAATTAACCTAATCCGAAAATAATAATAAAAAAGTAAAAAGAATTCGAAAATAAAACCAGCGAAAAAGAATTTTCTTTTTTAAAAAAAATTCGGCACGAAAGTCGAGGCGGCGGCGAACCTCGGGCGGCGCGCTGCTCCGGCGGCGGCGGCGGATCGGGCGCAGGGCTGGTGTGGGCTGGGGACTCGGGTGCGGCGCTATATAAAGGCGCCCCCGGGCGGAGTCCCGCTCGGGTACGGCCCAAGGTCGGTTTCATTTTTTTTTATAAATACGCACGGAAGAAAAATAAGAAGAAATACTAAACAGACTCCAAAAATCACGAAATAAATTTTCCCGGGTTTTTAAAATCTAGGCCGATAAGGTGAACATTTATCTAGGCCCAAACTACAACATTGAAAAACATGCATTTTTCCTAAATTCAAATAAAAATACCGAAAAACTCCGAAATAAATCTTATTTGATTTTTTTATTAAATCCTCAATATTTCTATATTTTGCGAAAGTAATTTTATTCCCTCTCTCATATTTTTGTAATAGAAATAATTGATGATAAAATAAATAAAATGAAATGATCCTGTTTACAAAATTTGAGAAAACTCAAATATGTAAATAACGAAATCCCCAACTCTCTCCGTGGGTCCTTGAGTTGCTTAAAGTTTCTGAATTGAAAATATTTCCAAATGAAATTCAATTATTTTCAAATACCCTTTCATTTAATTTTAAATGGAAGAAGTCATATCATCTTCGCTCAAGGGTTTTGTATTTGAAAAGAATTTGAATTCATGGAGATCAGAAAGCAAACATGAAAGTTTGGGAAAGTCCTTTTATTCCATCTCATTTAACTTTCAAAAGTTTCGAATTTCACTCACTTTCAGTCAATCAATCAAACAGTCAATCAAATCTATCTATTTATTATAAGATTCCAAAATTTAGAATTTTGGGATGTTACAAACCTACCACCCTTAAAAGGAATCTCGTCCTCGAGATTCAGAGAGGCTAGCAAGAAAAGGTTAGGGTTTGGGGGTCTCCTCAAAATTCATCGATCGTCTCCGGGGTCTGGGGTGCTACCACCCTTAGAAGCATGGTTACGGTTCTATCAAAACTCATATACTCCATCCTTATTCTTGACAGTGTCGGTCTTCTCAGATCCTCGAGAAAATTCCTTCTCTGAGCTCTTCCGGTAGTGGCATAACCTTACCACAATTTTTCTATCCTTTCATCTTGGTAAGGTTCTTCCGAGATTGGGTCTTCTTAGCTGATGGGTCGGACGCCAAAACTAAACAACTATTGATATCTCATGGTGGTCAACAATTTATGGTTTCTCCTGCAGGAAATGGGTCTGGGTTGATCCTCACCGTATAACCTACGGTTGGCAAAAGCTGCCTTGTACAAGGGAAAAAAATTGCTATACCATTCTAAGGTTTAAACAAGGTTTTTATCGTCGTCTCTCCACTATAGGTAAGTCACTCAGATTTACCATCCCATATAGCAAGGCGAATAATAAGAGTAAGTCGGTGTGGTGATCAATCCATCCCGCACCCAAATCATTACCTTGTATACGGTTTAGCGAATCTCGCATTCTAATACTCGGTCATCCTCACAAGCATTGCAGAATTTCTCTTGTCGACGAACCAAGATCGGATATATCCATAGATTCTGCAAGCCAAACAAACATTTATCGTTCCTTCACAACTCTCAGGTTTTGCGTTACTCCTATAAGATCGTCTATCGATAAGGGAATATCCACTTCCAGGGTTTTTCCTTCAGGAAGAGTGTGCTTGCTTCTTGGCAGGTCCTGCGGCCTATGGGTTATGGACCATCTCATCATTTGTAGTCCTTGAACTTATCATCGGGCAACTGATCATTATTCCAACTTCCAACTTCCTAGTATTCTTAAATCCATCCAATTGTACTGTCTTCCTTCCGTCTATTGGCACCAAACCAAGACGTGAGTACTCAGACTTGTCATGGGGTTGCCATTGCTCCATATTACCAACATCATACCTACTTTATATCCAATACTACTTCATCTCTTAATCCTCGTGGGATTTCCCACATACCGAGGTAAAAACTTATACTTATGAAGTCCATATTCCACTTCGTGGAACATCATTATCCTTTCCGCGGTCAAGCGTCCTTACAGGGGAATATTGGCCATCTCTGCATGGCACTTCTTCAACTGGGAAACGTGAAACACATCTTGAACTCCTGACAGTCCTTCCGGTAACTCAAACTTGTAGGACACTTCTCTCATATGCTCCAAAACTCGGTATGGTCCTACAAATCTCGGGGATAACTGTCCCTTAACTCCAAATCGTTTAACTCCTCACAGAGGGGTCACACGAAGACATGCTCTGTCTTCAATTTCATAGACTACCTCCTTGAGTTTTTGAGTCTACATAACTCTTCTGTCTGGACTGAGCTACCTTCAGTCTATCTCGAATCAACTTAACATTCTCTTCTGACTCCTTGATCACATTTGGTCCAAACAACTGACGTCTGCAACTTCATCCCACACACTCTTGGGGTATCGCACATATCGAGACAAAACTCATATTCATTTTGTCTGAAATCCACTCAGTGGAGTATCCTTATCTTTTCCAGGGGTCAATGGTTCTTATAGGGTACTACCACCCTTAAAATGCACAAATCTTCCATAGAACATATTTCTCATATCCTCAGAATGGCCAAAATCCTTCTTCATAGAGTAACAACTCATAAAATCCATATCAGTACCAACGATGCAACTTTATTCACTCTCAATTAATTACAATCTCTCGCTTTTCCATTACATGTCTCAACTCAACACCTCAAGAAAATGTTCTCACTTCTACTACTCCATTTCTTTTGTTGCAAACTCAACTATCTAGCACAAGTCTCCTTCTCCTTGGGGCATTCTCTGGCAAAGTGCCCTGCTCCATTACAACTAAAACATATTACTTCTGACAAGTATCAAGGTTTCCTTTTTGGGCAACTGCTGAGGTAGTGCCCTGACTCCTTGCACCTGTAACAGGTGATATGACTCAGGTCCTTCCTGGAATCCAATCTGCTTCTCTTCCTGGACCTTTCCATTCCAATTAGGGATTCTATTTCCTGTGGGTCATACTCTACTTCCTCTGTCGGGAATTCTACTAAATCCCCATTCATGCAATTCTGGGAGATGTGACCTTCTTCTCCACATGAATAGCAAGACTTAGTGCAGGGTTTACTCAGGTCTTCTTTAAGCATGTCCTCCATCTCTTCCTTCATCACAACTTCTTCTAAAATTTCCATGAGGGCTCCTTCATTACTTCTTTATTCTGTTGTACGGTCCTTCGTACCATGGGGTAAATGTGACACTGAGTAGGATAGTGGGAAATCCCTTCACACAAGAAACAAGTAATCTGCCTAGTTGGGTATTCTTCAACTGGGTGACTTCCTTCACCATTAGGGAACTCATCCTTGTGTTCTTTATGGGTGTGTCCGATTTCTCCACAAATCTTGCATGCACAAGGTTTCTTCATATCCTTTCCATAAGGCTTCAACTTCTGGGACACAAACCGAGACTTTGGCAAAGTCAACTTAAATTCTTTCCAAGTGGTTACTCCTTGCCATCCATTCATGGTTTGGTATATCCTCCACCAAGTAGCAGCACCTCTTTCAAAGCACTAAAGAGCATGCTGGGTCATATCCTTTTCGACTATAGGGTTATTCTCCATGTGATCCTCCATGTTCTGAATCCATCGGTCTGTCTCCAACTGACTCATCGGTCTAGAAAATACAAGCTCATCTTCATTCATTCTCTATTGGGTCCATGGGTTTGGGTGAGATAAGAGAGATAGAAAGGGATACACACAACACAAACAAAAGTTTTGAAAACATAGATTTTATTTATGGCTGTCGGGAAAAACATCAAACAAATGACAGCTCACAAATGTCACATCTAACGTAGGTATATAATAGGGTTTGGTCTTCTAAAGGTCAATAAATATTCAACGTCTCCAAACTCTTCAAGCCTTGTTCAAGCCTGCAATGGCTTCTTCCAATCATGCTTGTCCTTCTCAAGTTCTTTTGCCAGATCATCTCTGTTGACGTGAAATCTCTCGTGACATCCTTTAATATTCTGGAGTTGCATTTCAAACTTCTGGTTTCAACATCCTTCACATGAACCATGGTATACTGTCCTTCAGTTCTTGACAATTCTCCGGTATCTCAAGGTTGTAGCTCTTCCAGCTTGGCTACTCTCATCTTCAGGATCCTGAGTTCCTCATGAAATACTTCCTTGTCTAAAATGACTTCCTGGAGCTCCATTTTAAACTTCTTGATGTACTACTCCAGATCCTGGTGATACACCGGCTAGGGCTAAAACTTCATCTTATGATAGGTGCTCCATCAGCCTTCTTCCATCAAATCCATTCTGATGACATGCATCCTTAAATCAGCACGGTGACAATAGCATTAGCGGGGGATGACATCACGGATAACCGTGTTTCTGCTCTTGTCATTTCCATGAGCTATCTCTCCAGAGTTGATATCTCCTGCCTTAGGGTTTCTTTGACAAAACTTCGAGTTCTCATACTCCTTGTTTCAGTCTTTCTCTGATACACCTTGATCTCGGGTATTGACAACTTCCATAATCTGCCAAGTTCCATAAGGGTAGCCTTCCTAGGTCATACAAATCTGGGAATTCTTTAGAGCCTTCAAATCCTACTTGTCTTCGATCTTCAACCGTTGTAGTTTCCATTATTCAGATGCATGGAAAATACTCTTCATTCTGAAGTGGTCTTAGTTGTCCGATATCTTGTACTTCTTGGAGTGGTCTCATCAGTCAAATCTTCGTGTGGTCAAAAGGGGAAAGGGGTATGGTCTCACTAAAGGGAATTTTTGAATAAGCTCAGAAGAGAAGAGAGGTAAAAGATCTTTTAGAAAGGGAAAGTTGTAGAGAAAAATCTTTGCTATGGGCTTGCCAGTTTCTAGGGTCACGTCCTACAGTCAACATGTGCTCTGATACTATCTTGTAGCGACCCGACCCGAATGGGTCAAGTCTCTGTGCTTAAGTGTCATCCCTGGATCGGTATGCTGACACACACAGTACTCGAAGGGTTTATAACAGAGGTAAATCACATGTATAAAGTAACGTAAATACTATTACCTCAATCCATATAGCGGAAGCAACAAGGTTGTGGATTCCCATCAACACCAATGGCAAAGTTGAGTGTAGAAATCATAACCCTAACGTATCACTTACTCGTCGTAAGATAATCCTGCAACATGAGACGTTGTAGCCCGAAACGGGTCAGTACATTGAATGTACTGGCAAATTCACACGATAGAGAAAATGATGAACAATGGCTATCACTATATGCATAAATGGCTGGTGGAAATGCTCTATGGTTATAAGGTTTTTGCGAAAAGCCAATTTTTCCCTACTGCAAAGGAATAAATTTATTTGACTATCATGGTGGTTGTTGAACATTGAGAATGGTTGACAGCATTCTCAATCCCAATTAAGTAACATCATTAAAACCCAACAATATTTATTTAAAGTAACATGATGAGATCAACAGGACAATCCAAGAACTAGATACTCAAGATGTCCATAACCAGGGACACGGCTAATCATGATTAGTTTATACACTCTGCAGAGGTTTGCGCACTTTTCCCCACAAGACTCAATCGCCTCCGTTTGGTTTCTCGCACTACATGGTGTTTGAGAAGACGGATGACCGAGACATAGTCTTTCAGAAGCGCTAGCACCTTACGATCGGGTAGACCATACCACCTACATCCCCTACATCTGCTAGTCTACCACTGTAAGAGTTCGCACAACTTAATCAACTATGCCAGAGCCCATAATGGCTTGTGGCTGCACACATAAGTTTCTAGTGTGAATAATCTCATGATCCCTTTGAGCCTGGGTGGCGGTCCAAAAGAAAAACAGGCAAGTCCTGGAAACCCCAGGTGCCTCAATCCACCCAGATGTGTGTTACGTTGCCACCTTAGATAAACCATTAATTAACAATCTCACATCTATCATGGATATCACTCACCCAATCCACGTCTACTAGCATAGCATGGCATAAATAAGCAAACGTAGAAGTAACTCCCAAAGGTTTGATAATAAACAGGTAATAGGTACTACCTCATCTACTTCCCATCCCATAATTTAATTAGATCCTAATCATGCAATGTGTGAGGATTGATCTAATGCAATAAAAACTGGGTTGTAGAAAAGGTATGATCAAAGTGTGAACTTGCCTTGCTGATGATCCGCGAAACCTAGAGATTCAAAGTAACAGGCGGCGCACTCCGGGTATTCTATCGCAGACAAACAAACAAGCATACAATAAGTACTCATCTAATGCACAGGTAAAACTCAAATAGAAGATCTAACCAGAAAGTTCAACTTAAGAACCCTGGTTTGAAAAAAGAATCAAATCGAATGAAGCAAAAGAAATCAAACGGCGAAAGAAAACAACTTCGTTCTAGTAATTTAGATCTAAGTCAAATTTTACAGTAGCAAAAACTTGTTTAAGTTGATTATTCGGAAAGAGGGTTTAGAGACGAAACTCCAGGCGCTTGAAGCGCCTGATTCCGATAAACAAGCGAAAAGTTATACTAAAACGAAAATCGGATCAGAAATCGCGATCAGAAAATAACCGCGGAAAATCCGACGAAAAAGAAAAACGACGAACAGATTAATCGTTAATTAACCTAATCCGAAAATAATAAAAAAAATAAAAAAATTCGAAAATAAAACCGGCGAAAAGAATTTTCTTTTTTTAAAATTTTTTTCGGCACGGAAGTCGAGGCGGCGGCGAACCTCGGGCAGCGCGCTGCTCCAGCGGCAGCGGGGGCGGCGGATCGGGCGCAGGGCTGGTGTGGGCTGGGGGCTCGGGTGCGGCGCTATATAAAGGCGCCCCCGGGCGGAGTCCCGCTCGGGTACGGCCCAAGGTCGGTTTCGTTTTTTTATAAATACGCTCGGAAGAAAAATAAAAAGAAATACTAAACGGACTCCAAAAATCACGAAATAAATTTTCCCGGGTTTTTAAAATCAAGCCCGATAAAGTGAACATTTATCTGGGCCGAAACAACAACTTTGAAAAACATGCATTTTTCCTAAATTCAAATAAAAATACCGAAAAACTCCGAAATAAATCCTATTTGATTTTTTATTAAATCCTCAATATTTCTATATTTTGGGAAAGTCATTTTATTCCCTCTCTCATATTTTTGTAATAGAAATAATTGATGATAAAATAAATAAAATCAAATGATCATGTTTACAAAATTTGAGAAAACTCAAATATGTAAATAACGAAATCCCCAACTCTTTCCGTGGTTCCTTGAGTTGCTTGAAGTTTCTGAATTGAAAATATTTCCAAATGAAATTCAATTATTTTCAAATACCCTTTCATTTAATTTTAAATGGAAGAAGTCATATCATCTTCGCTCAAGGGTTTTGTATTTGAAAAGAATTTGAATTCATGGAGATGAGAAAGCAAATATGAAAGTTTGGGAAAGTCCTTTTATTCCCTCTCATTTAACTTTCAAAAGTTTCGAATTTCACTCACTTTCAGTCAATCAATCAAACAGTCAATCAAATCTATCTATTTATTATAACATTCCAAAATTTTGAATTTTGGGATGTTACAAATGTATGCCGCTGGCGTTTGATGTCGTCCTCCAGTTAAGGAAGCGGGAGGAAATTTGCCGGCTGCCATTGGAGATACTCTTTATGTTGGTGACATCCAATCCATTTGAGTTAATTGCCTATATGATTGTCCCTCTATAAAAAGTTAATTGCATGTACAGTGTACACGTGACTTGCAGGGTGGCTACAGCTTTGTACAGAAAGTTAAAATGAAACAAGTACATCCTTAATCTTGTATTCTAAGTACTCCGTGAGTTCCACTGTCAGTACAGTAGTGAAATAAGTATATATTAAATAAGTAGAGTAATATATAATATAAAAAATATAAAGTTAAAATTCAGAATTTGAACTCATGTCATCGCGTGGCGAGCATCCGGCGTTAACCAGCCCAACACATTTTGTTGTAGACCATGCTGGAGATATATCTCCATGTCTACTCTTATATATACTCCATTCGTTCCTAAATATTTGTCTTTTTCAGATTTCAAATGGAGTTCCACATACGGATGTGTATGTAGACATATTTTAGAGTGTAGATTCACTCATTTTGCTCCATATGTCTTTTCAGCAAGGGATCATATTTGTCCTTGATTTATTTATGAGGTATCCACATGGCCCTGCACCGCCAAGAAAAGAGGGTAACATCAAAATTATGGACTACTTTTTTTAGTATGTTGGTAAGGTCCGGTCATAGTCACTTGCTGAAATCTCTAAAAAGACAAATACTCCCTCCATTCGGAAATACTTGTCAACAAAATGGATAAAAGGAAACGTATCTAGACGTATTGTAGTTTTAGATACATCTCTTTTTATCCATTTTGATGACTAGTATTTTCAGACGGAGGGAGTAGAAAAAGAGTTCGTGATGATGGTGTGCGTGCCATCCTGCAATATAGGCCGTCGGATTTATATCTAATGGATAGGAAAGAAACTATGGCAATTTTGCAAAAATATACCCACACGTCTCTCCACGTTCGCAAATAAGGCCTTCCCTCGTTCAACCTTTTCTCTCACAAGATAAACTACTCATACAAATGCATCTTGATGTTCCGTGCAACGCACGGGCAGCTAGCTAATTTCTTTTAAAATAGTTGCTGCGATAATTGGGTTGAAGTGATATATTTTATGTTTGCCCCGAAAGATTTCAGATTCACTAGTAGTAACAAAGAAAAGGTTGCCTTGTTAATTAACAGAAAACAGGGTGAAAACTATCACATGAGACCGGTAAAAACAAGGCACACTGGGTTTAGCGTCATCGTCACTACAGCTGTGCGCGCGCGAGAAGTCTACATATCGAGGGGGCTACCGAGCGAGGCACCGATAGACATTGTTTCGGAGAGAAACCAATTGACAGATTATGATCAGATCGAGTTGTCACCCTTCTGCTGTCATTGTTGGGGAGGAGGGAGAGAAAGACGTATTGAGAGTGGGTGTGGTAGGCACAGAGGCACAACTAGCGAGTGTGTGTGTGTGTTTGAAAGAGGAGTAGATAGATTATTATCAAGATCGATGTGCCACCCTACTCCTTCGGTGCCGGGTAGTGTGTGTGTGTGTGTTTGAGAGAGAAGTTAGTCGATAGATTAGTATCAAAATCGAGGTGTCACCCTATTCCTTCGGTGTTGGGAAGTGTGGATGTGGGGGGGGGCAGTGACACTCACATATCTCTACTCTTATAAAAAAACAGAGTTGGTGATGATGGTGTTCCTGCCATCCTGCAATATAGGCCATCCGATTTATATCCGACAGACAGGAAGGAAACTATGGCAATTTTGCAAAAAGATACCCACATCCCTCTTCGCATTTACAAATAAGGCATTCCCTCGTTCATCCTTTTCTCCCACAAGATAAACTTCTCATACAAATGCATCTTGATGATTCGTGCAACACATGGGCATCTTGCTAGTAGGGAGAAGGAGTTTGTGTGACACATATATAGCTATATTAAGGGATAGGTAGATAGCATATGTGTGAGAGACATTAGTGGTTGTGGGTGGGCGGAATTAAAGGGGTGGGCGTGTTAGACATAGAGAGCGTGTGTGTTTCTGTGTGAGAGACTTGTAGGATGGGGTAGAAAAACGAATTTAACCCTGACGGAGGGAGAGAAATACACGAAGTGTGCGTGTGTGATTCTGATGCCGACAGGGAAATGAGATATGTATGCGTGTGAGAGAGATTGCACAATTCATTCACGTATCACTATCTAGCGATCGTGGACGTGCATCGCTTGAACATAAGTCAATATCTACTTTGTATCATGGCCAAAGGTACAATATCGATTCAACGCTATAAAGATTCGACACTCACATATCACATTTTTTCTCTATTTGAATAAGCCTTTTTAGTTGTGCATGCCAAAGTTACAGTGATGTTTCTTCAAACAACCAATGTTGTTATCATGGACATGCACCATTATTACTCTTGCATTCAAATTCATTAGTCTTGGATGATTTAAGTTTCTATTTTGAAGTAATATATGTAATATTCATATATGAATTCAACGGGTACACAATTTATGAAATGGAGGCTATGTAATCATATGAGGTAACACTTTTAAGTAGCTGACTACAATATCCATTTCTTTTTGTGTGCCTCTACACTAACACATCAATGCATTATGTTTAGAGTAAATAACCAATGGCACTAAATTATCTATTTACACGAGAAATACATAGGTTGAGCGTTTGATCCCTTTTTTGTGAACGCGCCACTACACCCGTACGATTGGCCGCGCCCGTGTGAACGTCCAAGTTATCGGCGCATCATCCCGAGTTATTGTCTTTTTTCTGGGGTGGACTTCACACCAGTTACTAACTGCTGACGCGTGCCCGTGTACACAGTCTAGCATGACCTTCCCGCTAGCACGGTCAAAAATTAGTTGAAACTGGATACGAACAATCCCGCGGGCGGCAAAATCTCCCGCCTCCTTCTAAAGTTTCTGCCACCTTAGTCTTTAGCATGCGAAATCCCCCTTTTGTCCTTGGTGCACGGAGACCAACAGTTACAATACCGCCCTCATCTACATGATAGGTCGGGGCTGCTTTGGTAACTTCCGGTTCCCCCACTACACGGCACCCCCATTTCCTCTCCCCCTCCTGCAAAAATGACTAACTCCACAGCACCAGAGCATCTTACATCACGCCGTCCGTACTTCATCGCCCTTTCTCCCCTCCCCTCTCAAAACCCTAGACTGCTCATCCACCGGTGTACCATATCCCATTCACTACCAGCGGCGTCCACGTCGCCAGATCTGCTTCTGTGGCCGCATCTACCCCTCCCACCTCCCCTAGAAACAAGTAGACTGCTCATCCACCACTGTACCACATCCCATTCAGTGCCAGCCTTGTCCACGGCGTTGGATCTGCTTCGCCGGTACTCTTGTCAACCGCCGCACATCTGCAGCGGCTCATTCGTACTCCCCACTGGAGACGCTTCGTCCACACCCCCCGGAGCCACCCCACCGACGCCCCCGTCGACGACCTTTGATCCTCTTCGCCGACACCTTCCTCAACCCTACCGGAGCCGCTTCGCCGACACCGTCTCAACCCTATCGGAGTAGCTTCGCCTATACCATTCTCAACCCTACCGGGGCCGCTTTGCCAACTCACAAGTCCACGGCCTCAGATCCGCTTCCTCGCACCCTCATCCAACCTACCAGAGCAGCTTCTGACGCCCCATCCACGGTCGCAGATCCGCATCGTCGACACCAACCTTAACCCAACCACCGGAGCAGCTTCTGACGCCCCGTCCACGGCCGCAGATCCGCATCATCGACACCATCCTTAACCCAACCACCAGAGTAGCTTCACCTACGCCCTCGTCCACGGCCATAGATCCGCTTCGCCCACACCGTAGTCCACCCTACCGGAGCCGCTCCACAAACACCCTACTCGACGGTTCTAGATCTCCTTACCGGACCCCGACAGCCAGCGCAGCGTCATCACCCTCGACGTTTCTAACCTGATTCCCATAGTCTGGAGAGATGCCAAGCACCCACCATGGCCCAGGTACTTGTCACCTTTAAACTCGTCCAGCATCACCTGCCCGATGTACTTCAAATATACTAACTGGTCACTGTTACCTGTTATGCAGCTGGCAAAAACTACAAGGACGATGTTTCTTCTAGATCTAACAGCTTGGCCAACCAAGATCCTAGACTGAGGCATTGCTATGATCTTGTAAGCGCGTCTCTCTCTTGTATTGTTCTGTGCGTGCCAGCGTGCTTTGCTAGGATTTTCGACCAGTAATCCCTTTGTGCAGACAATGATTTCTACTACTGGCTGCTAAATTAGATATGTAGATGTCATACATGATACTACATCGTACCTCCATTCCTAAATATAAGTCTTTCTAGAGATTCCACTATAGTCTACATATGGAGCAAAATGAGTGAATCTACACTCGAAAATGCATCTATATACATTTGTATGTGGTCCATACTGGAATCTCTACAAAGACATATATTTAGGAACAGGAGCAGTACATTACACAAAATCGTAGGTGGTATGTAGGAATTCCGGTGCACTACATTAGGATCCCTTAGAGTGCCTGCTAGTCCAGCATACAGAGTCATGGCTAGTTTATGGTACGCACACAATCATTAATTGGTGGTTTAAATATGCGCAAGGGATATGCAATGTAGTATCATGTAGAGATGTCTGAAATTAGTCGTGTCAACTTGCAGATAGGGTTACACAATGAAAAAGTACAAGATGTATGTGGCAATTTCATGGAACATCGCAAAAAAAGGAGAGGCAGCGGTGAGCCTATACAGTGTGCCATGGTATGTCACTCCTCCATTGCAATCATCGTGACATGTTATTTGTATGCCAGTTCTATTAGCCAAGTTTCTTAGGGACAGTTATTATGAGTTATCCTAAGAAAATAAGCACCTGTGAATATAAGCTCCATGTAATAAGCCAACCAGTTCTTTTCATTGCGTTTTCAGCTTATCTTTGGTATGATCAGTGGAAAGTCTAGATTGCATTATATTTTTTCATTTTGCTGCCCATAAGGAAATTAATTTGACTTGCAAACATCACAAATTGA
This sequence comes from Triticum dicoccoides, assembly GCF_002162155.2. Lineage (NCBI taxonomy): Eukaryota > Viridiplantae > Streptophyta > Magnoliopsida > Poales > Poaceae > Triticum > Triticum dicoccoides. Next base: position 690,460,659 of record NC_041388.1, read on the forward strand.
ACCTAGTGCAGTAATTAATATGATAGGAAAACAGACCATCACTATTTGCTCAAAATGCAAATACAAAGATACCATCTACTTGGCACAATCTAGTTTGGTCAATGCTTTCCATAGAGATCCCATTGCCTAATTTAAACGAAGAACGCATGACCCACATTTAAATGAAGAACAATTATTTATTGAAATTCAATGGTCCAAGTGGCTGGTTATTACCGTATAGCAGCACCACCTGAAAGCATCATATAGCAGCAGCAGCTCATAGCAACTCATCATACAGCAGCAGCAGTCTGCAATTCATCATATACCAGCAACAGCTCATAGCAATTCATCATATAGCAGCAGCAGGAGCAGCTCATAGCAATTCATCATATAGCAGCAGCGGGAGCAGCTTATAGCAACTCATCATATAGCAGCAGCAGCAGCTCATAGCAATTCATCATATAGTAGCAGCTCATAACAACTCATCATACAACAGCAGCTCATACCAATTCATCATATAGCAGCAGTAGGAGCAGCTCATAGCAATGCATCATATAGCAGCAGCAGAAGCAGCTCATAACAATTCATCGTATAGTGGATCAGAATGAAAATTTGGCAAAAAATCAGAGGAGATCCTCACCTTGTTGGATGAGCTCATCCTTCAACAGCACCTCAAGGCCATGCCCTGGGAGGAGGGGAGGGGGCATAAGGTGCCTTTTGCCGCAGTGTGGCATCAGCCGTAGTTGTGCAGCGCCCGCCGGAGTAGTGCGTTGGACGAACCACAGTGGAGCAGCTGCTGCAGACCATGAGAATGAGGGGCGGCGCCAGAGGGAGGAGAAGCCATGGAGATTTGCCCCTACCCGCCGGCCACGTAGCCTAGCTGGACATAGCATCATCGAGGACAAGGCCAGATGGGACTAGTGGCGACGGCTCGCTGGAGGAACCCTAGTGCTGTAGGCAGGGGATTGAGGTAGAGGGAAAGGGGAGAGGAGATGCAAGCGTGCAGGGCAATGAATGCTTGCGTGTTTGTTTTTACTTGAGGGTCAGGTGTGACACGGGCGTCAGCAGTTGCATTTTGAGTGTAACTAGCACAAATGCCCGTGCGTTGCAACGGGAAAAAAATTTGCGTATATAACAATTAAGTTAGATTAGTTACATGAGCAAGTGTGGCACAAAGATTCGAAGCATTATAGATCATGTGCAACATATTTTTAGGGAAGGCCGTGTCTTACTTTATTGAAATCAAGATAAGTGTTACATCGTCCGTAGGCGTACTGACAACAAAGTGAGAAGTAACCTCCAACCAACTAAAAAAAGACTTATTACAATAACTACAATTTGCATTGCAAGTCATGTTGAACAATTCAAATGCTTGCATCAAAACAATAAATTTCGAAATGAACAAGTATCTAGGCCTATATTTAACCATCTACATGCATAAAATACGGATATTTCTTACACCAATACACAAGAATCATACATTGCACACACATTTCATAAAATAAACATTTAATTAGCAAAGCATAATGAAAATGTTTCATCTGTAGTCTGCACACACACACACATGGTGAATTACTATAATTTTCTCCCTTTCGCATGCACCGTAGTCGTGCAGCCATTCCCGAACATTGCACGTGCAAAGCCACTTCCGCCCACCACATCGCATGCAAGTACGAACCATGCTAGCCGCAATCGTGTCACCGTGCATTAGCTCCTTGGCATCAAGGGCGCCAGTACTGGTTTGGCATCACGATCTGATGCCGCCCGCCCACAACGTTGTCGGTTGCTGGTAGCCCCCTGGTGTGCCGAGCCCTGAGGCTGGTCGATGCACTCATCCACTCTAACTTGCTTGCCTCTGTAGAGTCGGTGCCATTCATCATCTATGGATGTGAATATTTTTGCAGTCCACATATCCACTCTTCTTTTTAAATACAATCCTTCCTTTATACACTCAAGGACAACCCCATAATCATCTTTTTCATAGCCTCATCCTTCCTTTTTAATAGCCCCACACGCATCCCACTACTCTTTGTAAGGCGGTCTGCTGATATTATAGGTAACTTGCCGGACAATATAAACTGGTGGAATCCATTAAAAGGAGCATGGCGGTATTATTGAACATCAAATTGCGGTGGCTAAGTTGGGGCTCACATCCAACCCAAAGGCCCATCCGTGACCCATCAGAAAAGGGCAGCAGTGAAGTGATTTAAAGGCCCGGCGAATTTTTGAACGAGATGGACGGACAAATGGTAAATTTGATCTAGACTGACGGACAAAAAGTTGGACGTGCGAAAAAAATTGGAGGTGTTGCTCTAATGAAAAATGAAAGATATCAGAAGAAAGAGAGAGAGCTGCACAGCCCATCCGGCCTGCCAAAGGCCCAGCCGCACCCCCTAACCTAGCCCGATCCCCTCTACTCTCTCTCGATCCCCCCCACTCCCCTCGTCTCCTCAATCTCGAGCCGCCAGGGGAGAGACCCACTCGATCCCCATATCCCCTCCTCCCTCTTCCCATGGCGCCCGCATCTGCCGTGCCGTCGGACCTTGCCGGCTGGAACCCCCTACCTCTCCTTGCCTGCGCCTCATGCGTCGCGACGTGAGCTACGCGTCTCACGGCCACAACCACCATGGCCGGCCCATGCTGTCCTGCGGGTCAAATTCTAAAAACCACAGGGGCCTTTATGCAAAAAAGCCACGATGGTGAACCCGGAGACTCAATTCATGCTTTATTATTATGGAGAGATATAGGCAGACAATAGAGTCATTTCACTATTCCCCTTCCCTTCAATTTTAGTGAGGTTCTACCCGAAACACCCCCCTCCAAAGCGAAATTAGTTAAGCCCAATCCCATAACTGAAAAATGACTTCTTTACATCTTTTATGGCTTATTTTGACAACATGCCCTGAAAAGGCGGAATCGAACTGGCCCTTAACCTGCAATTCAATTGCGCGTGCAATGATGAATCACTCATGCCTGCTATGTGTACATTTAGGCATCATCATACATGGCATAACCTAATACATGTGCATTCCATTGTAGAATCTAGAATATGCAATGTTTATGTTAGTTCATATGTTGGACATGATGTTTAAATGCCCCTTTAAGCCTCCTTCTTTGCTTCTTTTCTTGATATGTAAGATTTTCTCACACATCTGTTCAATTGCTTGTTTGCATCAGCCAGCCATACTAGGACTGTTTGCTTTGATTACTTGTTGTTCTTGACCTAACACTCTAACAGAGCGTGTCAACGATTTAAACACTAAGGGCAGCTGTAGTGGGGCCTTGTCTAACTCATAGGTGACATAAAGGTTTGGTTGTACACTACAGTAGGAAAGTATGTTAGGATAGTATGCATATTTATCTTCCAAGGAGACGAGTAACTAGTTGACATAATTATGTGGTGTTGTTTTGTTATAATCTCATCCTTTTGTGTTCACAGACTAGAAAGTATGCATATTTATCTTCCAAGGAGACGAGTAACTAGTTTGTGTCACCTTGCAGAGGGGGTGCAATGAAGATAAGATTGAGGATTTCCAAGTACAAGAAGTTAGGAAGGACCCTTGCAAGAGAAGTAGGAGCTGCGTTGAGCCTCTTGAACCTGCTAAGGTAAGTCACTTTATGCAACTCAATAGTTCAATTCCTTGTTTGTTTCAGGCATAGTTAATTTTCTCTTTTCAATTGCTTTATTTATCCTCAGTTAATGAGATGCCCAAATAATCATGCCTGATGTTTGGTACTTTTATCACTATTAGTTGGCATAATTAAAGGCCTTACCATTTAATTACTCTGCCGAAGTGTGCCTGAAGCTTTGAAGTCTATTAACCAACTATTATTGCATGAGGCTCACAATCTAATTTATACTACGCTAATGATTGCATAGTTTTGCCTGCTGTAGTATGTTTGTATGAAACCCTCTGCTGTTCATTATGCTCCCTAAGACTTTAATTGAGGCACAGAATGGCCAACTGCTTGCTTACTTATACGCAACGTGCTGTCTAAATTTGTAACTTGTCTGTGTTTTTGATTGGGCCCCAACATCATGCTCCTCTAGTGAGCTAAGAGGGATTTCTGTATGGAGGCTGCACATACTATCTTTTTTATAATTTTTAAAATATCACCTGCTTATGCTTCATGACATGTAACATTTTTTTTGAAATTGACGTGTAACATTATCGTTAGTCCTGTTTTGCCATGTAGTACAAAATATTGTCTTGTTCGCTTCACTGTTGTAACTATATTTTTTCCCTAGTCATGTGTACTTACAGAAACATTTCAGGATGAAGTGACATCAACACAAAGATCTGTGAGCAGTGCGGCATGGCCGTTACCGAATGATTATGGATTGGAATTGGAATGTGCTGATGTTCTCGCGCATCAACTAGAGGTGGCAAGACAATGTGTACATGATTTTCAACGTATAATCAACAAGCTGAGACTAGACATGCAGGTATTAGATGCAGTAGTCAAAAAATGAAACAAGACATTGAGATAACCGTGAAGGAATTGGAGATTTTGCAGACTGAAATTTGTGCTATCTGAATCTGGCCAATCCTATTTTCTGAAGAGATTACAGTTCAAATGGAGTTAAGTTGATGCGCGTCCATGATGTATGAGCTGTATTTGCCCAGTGTATGTAATTTTCTGTTTGTGTATGCTTTATTATCACCTGTGCCGAACCATAATGCCCAGTGGGTATAATCGGCTGTAATTTCTTTATTGTATAGTGTAGGATTATTCTACCTTTCTATGCCTTGATCTCTTTGTTGTAATAGTGTAGGCTTTTTAGAGGTGATAGTATTGAGTAGGATAATTCTTTGAATATGCTATATCGTTCAAACGGGGGCCAATTTGCCCGACCATGGCCCTTCACGGGCCGTCGGATCCATGGGCCTTCTACGTCTTGTAGGATTCATGGGACTTCTACGTCTCGTAGGATCCATGGGCGTTCTACGTCTCGTAGGATCCATGGGCCTTGTACGTCTTGTAGGATCCATGGGCCGCCGGCTCATTTATGGTTCTTGTACGGGCCTTTAATGGGCCGTAGACGGGCCTTTAATCGAAATCGTACGTTTTATGGGCTGACCATAACGGGTCATTAATTGGCCGTACTTGGTGGTGCTATGAAAATGGCCCAACAGAGTGACGGTCCACAAACGGGCCGACTATAATGACGGGCTGAATTTGGCCCTGAGGGAGTCCTGGATTAGGGGGTCTCCGGACAGCCGGACTATCTCCATTGGCCGGACTATTAGACTATGAAGATACAAGATTGACGACTTTGTCTCGTGTCCGGATGTGACTCTACTTGGCATGGAAGGCAAGCTAGGCAATACGTATATGGATATCTCCTCCTTTGGAACCGACCTTGTGTAACCCTAACCCTCTCCAGTGTCTATATAAACCGGAGGGTTTTAGTCTGTAGGACAACAATCACAACATACAATCATACCGTAGGCTAGCTTCTAGGGTTTAGCCTCTCTGATCTCGTGGTGGATCTACTCTTGTAACACCCATATCATCAATATCAATCAAGCGGGACGTAGGGATTTACCTCCATCAAGAGGGCCCGAACCTGGGTAAAACTTCGTGTCCCTTGCCTCCTATTACCATCCGGCCTAGACGCACAGTTCGGGACCCCCTACCCGAGATCTGCCGGTTTTGACACCGACATTGGTGCTTTCATTGAGAGTTCCGCTGTGCCGTCACCACAAAGGAGGATGTCTCATCCCGTCTTTAAAGACGGCACTATCGCTGAGGGAGCTCTGGCTATCAGCCAAACTCTCTGGCTAGGTGGTTTTCTTATGACCGCCTGTTCGGCCGCTACGCCGACGATGACTTCTTGGTTCATCGAAAGCAATCTTCACATCAACTCGGAAGTCGCCGAGCAGTTAGATTCAATGGAGCTCTCTTTCCTGAATGAGCTCTTGGATCGTATCGCCGCCCTGGGAGTCGCTACAGACTACGATCAGATTGGGCCTAAACCCGATCTAAGAGAAATTAACTCTCCCCAGGTCACCCACCACGTTGCAGTGGTGGAAGAACAATGCGGCAAAACTCCATCTATCTTAAGGACTAGCTACGTCCGGATTCCCGATCCCCCAAAACCGGATACCCGCGGAGGGGAGGACGTCACTCAAATCCTGAACCCAGAATCAGGCAGCGGGATAGATTTACCAGAAAACGTTCAAGAATCCAAGCTTTCGAGTTCGAAAACTCCTCGGCCACTGAGCCTAAGATCGGGTGAGGATTCGGATTCAATTCCACCCACACACCCAAACATATGCGATCTGTCCCAAATTAGGCAAGATCCCGAAGAAACTGTACACCATTACTGGGCCAGATTCCTCCTGATCAAGAACAGGATAAAGGACTACCGCGAGGAAGACGCAATTTCATTCTTCTGCAATAATTACACGGACAAGGGAATCCTCAACACCATGAGTTGTCGCGAAATTACATGCTTTGCCGACTTGGTGTCTGTCGGTGTATAAAAAGAGGGGTACACTTTTTGTACACCTATAACTGTGCACGGGCAGTCTGAGCCGCGGATAACACCACACCAAGCAAGGCAAGGCAGGTGAGCCAGGGTAAGACCGAAGCTCAAGAGAACTAGAATGACGCCAAGGCCAAGACCACGAAGAGCAAAGGGGATGAAGCAGACTCCCCCGGCAAGATCCTTGCTGGGAGACAGTTCTAGTAGCCCCGACAAGACCCTTGCCGCGGCGACTCGTCCCGCGCCTACAGAGCAAGTCACCCTTGAGTCCACTGCCCCCAAAGGGCAAGGATTCGGGAGACATCCCCGTGGCGGCATGCAGATCTTTGTGAAGACATTCAAGATCAGATACACACTATAGAAGACGACAACCCTTGGCGGGATCCCAGCCGAGGAAAACCACAAGGCCCCCAGCAAGCGCCTTGCCGGGGATGATACCAGGCGCCTCGGCAAGACCCTTGCCGGGGCCCCGGCAAGGCCCTTGCCGAGGACACCCGCAGGGCCACCATCAGGCCCATGCCGACTAAACCTCCACCACCGCATGCATGCAGCTGCCGACTCAACCAGCTGGGCAGGCACCTGCGTGGCGGCATGCAGATCTTCGTGAAGACCCACTACTACGCCACCTCAACTGCCTGCCTACCTACGTGGCATCACAGGCGTCGCTGGCCAGGGCGCGTGTCGACACAAGTAGGAGCGGCGACGGACGAGACAGATCTCTCCCCCGTCCCCGATAAAGCAAGGACACCTAAGCAAGACGCATTAAATGCACCTTATCATGTAATGCGAGGGATAACCTCGCATCACTGTACCGTTTCCACCTCCTGTGTGCCACTGTGGCAACCCCTTTTTCTATAAAAGGAGGCCCGAGGCGACCAGGAGAAGGATTCAGCTTTTTGGAGCTCCTCACGCCCCATAGCTAGCTCAAGAACAGAGATATACAATCCACCAAAGCAGGAGTAGGGCTTTACGCATCCTCGCTGTCCGAACCTGGATAAACAAACCGTCTTCTACTTGTTAGATCCGCTCTTCTCACGACCCCGCGCACCGCTAACCGTAGTAGGGATTCTTGGGATCCCATAGGTGTCATTCCCACCGATAGTGTACATAGTGCGAAAGTACTGTGCGATGGAAAGCGCCCGGAAAACCGAAATAAAATTTTGGGATAATCCAGCCCTGAATACAAACAAAGTCCAAAATAAAAGGGTGCATTATCACAATACACCTGGGTTCACTACCAAAAAGCAAAAGCCCTCTATGGGGCAAGGAACCGTACTGGAGGGATGGCTCAACAGACCCTGCAAAATTCATATTACAATGGATGCGATACCAACGCACAGCCTTAGAGCATGCTGGATACTCCGGCAGGTGGCCAAAAGTGGTGAGGATCTACTCCTCCCAAAAACCAAAGAGCACCACCCCGAGGGTAACAGTACGGTCTTAACGGTCTTCGAGACCTTTGCGTCAAATAAAAGACGGAAGCGAACACTCCGCAGCACGTCCAAAATCTGCCACATAGCAGAAACAAACCCTTGGAGCGACACGACTATTACCTTCAATGCCAGTGACGAACCTCAATTCCGAACAGCCCGAGTACAAGCCGCACTGGTCCTCAGTCCAATCGTGGACGGCTTTCGCCTCACCAAGGTACTCATGGACGGCGGCAACGGATTAAACCTCATCTACGAGGAAACTCTTCAAAAGATGGAAATAGACTGGAGCCGCATTAAGCAAAGCAACACAACCTTTAGAGGAATCATCCCTAGTCGGGAAGCACGCTGCGCCGGAAAAATCACACTAGACGTGGTATTCGGCACACGGATAATTACAGGTCTGAAGAAATTACATTCCAAGTGGCCCCATTCAGCAGCGGATACCACACTCTATTAGGGCGGGAGGCGTTCACAATCTTCCAAGCCGTACCCCATTACGGATACATGAAGCTCAAAATGCCCGGGCCCAACGGAATCATCACTCTTGTTAGTGACCCGGACATAGCACTCCGTGCCAAAAATAAGACAGCTGCACTGGCCCTTGAGGCACTATCCGAAGTCCTAGCGGCCGAAGAACTCACTGCGCTGTGCTCCACGGTAAACAGGGACGATGTGATACTCGATAAAAGATCCAAGTCCACCTCCTTTAAGCCGGCGGACGAAATAGTCAAATTCCAAGTCCATCCAACGGACCCTGCAAAAACAGCTTCCATCGGGGCACAATTAAACCCTGATGTTGATGCCGCATTAAGAGAGTTCCTACGCGAGAACTGGGATATTTTTGCCTGGCACCCTTCAGACATGCCAGGAATCCCACGCAGGCTGGCTGAACACAGCCTAAATATCATAAAAGGATTCAAGCCAGTCAAGCAGGCTCTTCGACGTTTCTCTGAGCCTAAAAGACAAGCCATGGGAGAGGAACTGGCCAAGCTATTGGAGGCCGGATTCATCAGAGACATAAAACATCCGGACTGGCTAGCAAACTTTGTGATGGTACCAAAGAAGGACAAATCCTGGCGCTTGTGCGTCGATTTGAAGGACCTTAAAAAGGCCTGCCCAAAGGATCCCTTCCCACTCCCCCGCATCGATCAAATCATCGATGCTACCGCAGGACACGATTCATTGTGTTTCCTCGATGCATACTCCGGCTACCACCAAATCAAAATGGCAAAGCCAGACGAAGCCGCAACGGCATTCATCACACCATACGGCCCATTCTGCTTCAACACAATGCCCTTCGGGCTAAAAAACGCTGGTGCAACATATCAGCGCATGATTCAGACATGCCTGGCAAACCAGATTAGCAAAACAATGGAGGCATACGTCGATGACGAGGTCATTAAAACCAAGCATGTCGAAACTTTAGTAGACGACTTGAGGCTCACATTCTACAACCTCCAAACATATGACATCAAGCTCAATCCGGAAAAATGCGTGTTCGGCGTACTAGCAGGAAAGCTCCTGGGATTCATTGTCTCCAGTAGAGGTATTGAAGCTAATCCGGCCAAAATCCGAGCATTGTCACAGTTGGCTACCCCAACAGACCTCAAACAAATACAAAAACTAACTGGATGCGTGGCGGCTCTAAGCCGCTTTATCTCCCGCTTGGGAGAAAAGGCATTACCCCTTTATCGCCTTCTCCGGCGTATCGAACACTTCGAGTGGACGGACGCCGCCACGGCCGGACTCAACAAAATAAAAGCCATGTTGGCAACAAACCCAGTCCTGGCCGCGCCAAACATTGTACAAGAAAAGCGCTACCGGAGTCCTTCAACGGTGCATCTCCGAAGAGGAAGGGCGGAACCTTTTGGAAGAAATTCATGCCGGACTCGGCGGTCATCACGCCGCAGCCCGGGCTCTTGTGAGCAAGGCCTTCCGTACAGGATTCTATTGGCCAACGGCCAGGGCAGACGCACAGGACTTAGTCCAGTGTTGCGCCGGTTGCCAGCTCTTTGCAAATCAAAGCCATATGCCACCCACCGCCCTCCGAACAATCCCCATCACATGGCCCTTTGCGGTCTGGGGGCTTGACATGGTTGGACCCCTTAAAGGTGGACCCCTTATTGGTCATGGTGGATAAATTCACCAAATGGATAGAGGCCAAACCGGTTAAAACAGCCGAATGCGGACCGTTGATAGATTTCATATCCGGGGTTGTACATCGCTACGGCGTCCCCCACAGCATCATCACTGATAACGACACGAACTTCACGACCGACGAGGTAAAACTCTGGTGCAGCAAAATGGGCATCAAGCTCGATTATGCTTCAGTCTACCATCCACAAACTAGTGTGCTCCTTAATGAGCGGCATTAAACCCAGACTAGTGCGCTCCTTAATAGAGTCTGACACACACCGGGTAGAGGAGCTCGACTCTGTACTCTGGGGGCTGTAGACCACGCCGAATCGTAGTACTGGATACACACCATTCTTTATGGTCTACGGTGCAGAGGCAGTCCTGCCCTGTGACATAATTCATGACTTACCTCGAGTGTGCATGTACGAAGAAAGAGAAGCCGAGCTCGATCGGCAGGACAGTCTGGACACCTTGGAGGAAGAGCGCGACGTAGCCAGAGCCCGTTCCGCATTTTACCAGCAACAGGCGCGCAGATACCAAAGCAGAGAAGTACGAGCCAAAACTTATAACATTGGCGAACTAGTTCTCTGGCTGCCGGATAAGAAAAAGAACAAGCTAGAGCCCAAATGGGAAGGTCCCTTCGTCATCGACCAAGTTCCGACCGGTGGAGCATACTGACTGCGGGATGCATCGACTAGTCGACTCGAGCTGAACCCATGGAATGCAGCCAGGCTCCGAAGATTCTATGCCTAGCACTGGACTTTATGTTAGTCCCTTCCCTTTGTCCATTTTCTGCATATGCATCGTCTGTCTTGTTTCCCTTTCTTTCTTTTATTCCTCTAGGTCTTCAAGGGTCACCTTGTGCCTCACTTGTACACTACAGAGGTGCTAGCCGCACTATCTACACCTGGGGGCTTCTTTCACAGAAGCTTAAATTATTTACCTAGGCATCACGCCCAACACATGCGTTCTACTTCCGCATGTACCTTTTTCACCATTATATGCATCGATATGACTTAAGTTTTGGCCAAGCTAGGTTTCCTGGCTCTTGTATTTATGCCCTACGTTCCCGTTAATTCGGCTAGGGCATAAGGGGAGCACCTCTGCGATTGTTACCGCCGGGTCAGCTGGACGTGTACCTCAGACTGGGTGAAGCCGAAAGCTAGCATTCTTAAGAGAATATTCGGTCGGTGAACAAAAGATGACTTTTATTTATTAACCATATCTGCCCCTAGATGTTTTTACTATGCTTCTTGTTGCAGTCCGGACATTCACTTTGGGGCATGCCTACCCAGGGAAAGGAACCCTTAACGGAACTATTCTCTCTGGAAGATGTTTCTTACTACCCATGTAATATAACATAACTAGTTGGGCACTTGTCTGATAAAGCACTAATGACCCCTACGCCTAGTCTGCATGCATGCCCCGGTTCTTATATAACCGAGAGGGTACTCAGATACACTCCGGACTATCGAGTCCTGAGGTTGAAGCGAAAAGGTCCGCCACGACAAACGATCTACAATCCGGCTAGAAGGCATCATATATGTCACTTTACAATTACATAGTCAATTTGACCGGTTGAATTCCTCTTCAATGCCATCCAATAGGCTGTCTAGTCCACTGTCCTGTTGGGAATACTTTGCGGCCAATTCTACTTGGTCGTACACTAAATTTACAGGGATCTCCTTGCCATCAGGCCCCATAGGTCCGACTTCGGCCATGTGGTTCGGGTCAGCCTTCGTGTACCGTGTCTTCACCATCGCCCAAGCTTCCCTGGCGCCCTGATGGTAGGCCGATATCTTCCATAATCGGAAGCGCTGCTGTGCTCCCTTCAGCTTTTCTGCAAGCTCTCCAAGGCCTTCGGGTAGGGAGACGGACGGCCACAAGGCCTGAGCAACGCCTCGCATCACCTACTGAACTCGTTCGTGCAACTGTGCGAGCTCGGGAAGAAGATCACCCGTCGAACTAGGCATCTCCTTGGCAGGACGACCTGTTAACATACCTACAGACCTAACTCTGTCAGTCAGCTTCGCCGCCGAACTCTTTTTAAGTTTGTTCAAGCACTTACTAAATATGCCACGCCAAAGCCGTAGATTCTCCTTAACAGAGTCCGACAGTTGGGCACGAACATCTTTCAGTTCCACGCCCAGCTTGGTGTTGGCATCTTGGAGATCATTCTTCTCCTAGCTCACCCTTGTAAGCACGTTCTCACCAGCCTTCAGCTGGCGTTTGAGCTGTTGCTTATCCAGATTCACCCCAGCGTCATCTGCAATTTTTTCGTCAGATTTGCATATAAAGCCACACTCTAATATGATACATATCATTTAACGGATATTTTACTAGCGGGGGTCTCTTTGGGCTCCCCTGCAGTGGACAGTGCGGCCTGAAGTTGGGCTTTGCACTCTTCCAGCTCCTGGGACAGTTGAGTATTCTTTTCTGTAAGAACCTACATAACAAATGATCCTTAAATCAGTTATACTAACTGTTTCAAGTCTCAGGGGCTACTGATATATATAATCATCAAATTTTCTCATCCGTATGTCTTTTATATACTGCTCAGTGGCTCTGGCTAGACCATCTTGAGCGGCACGAAGGTGCACGTCTCCCGAGTTGAAGGCATCCAATGCCTCTGGGAGAAACAAGCGTCACGAAGAACAGTCCGGCCACGCCTGTGGTTCATGGCACTTTCCACCTCGGAATGAGTGGAGGACAGTCTATCCGTATCCTCTGTCAGAGGAGCACCCGACGCACGCCTTGTACAAGTTCCCACCTCTGAGTCTGGCCTTGGAGCCTGGCTTGTGGAGGCGCGATTGGTAGCCTCTCCGGGTATAGTCCGGCGAGCACTCTTTTTCCTGAAAAGAAGGCATGGGCGTTAGTATGCCTATGTAAATGATGTCTTGTAATAAAGATGGCGCGCCATACCTCTGCGCCGGTGCCTCAATACGGACTGTGGATCTTTTCAGCCTGCCTGGCTTATCGGCCCCTTGTTGGCTAGTTGCCACGGGCTCGGCCTTCTGCCCTGAGGACCTCCCCTGCAAAACACGGCTGTTATACGACAATAAAAAGAGCACAAGGATGGATCCCTTTTTAAGTGCTGGGATTTCGGTCTCAGTTGCTTGTGAGGCTAGAACTAGCCAGGGTAATCGGCTGTAATGGCCACCAAGGTATTGTCATTACTCCCTTGGTAAAATACCCCGTCGATCGGCTCCACGGATATGTCCGGATCCTCCTGGGAGGCCGGGTCAAGGGACCGTCCAGGGTCCTCGGGCTGTGGGGGAGGGCTGTTTATCTCCTTTACTGCCTGGCGCAGCTGCTGCGACAAAATCGCTAGAATGAATACTTAAACTACGGGAATACGAAACGGATGAGCAAGAAAAATCTCCGCTTACCCAGTTCGGAGGATTGTACATGGAGAATCCTCCCTGCGGGTTGACACGGAGGAATTCCTCCTCTTCTCCCTTGTACAAAGTGGACAAGATCTTTATTAGATCAGCAGCCAATTCCGGCCCTTTGCGGCCATGGCGGGTGGCATCATCCTCCTCGTTGAAATCCCACATGGGGTGGCCTCTATACCGGAGCGGCTGCACCCCCCGCATAATGCATATAGCCATGACCTCGATCATGGTCAATCCGAATCGAGCGAAAGATCTTATCCAGCTCATCAGATAAAGAATGTCCCGGTCGTCTTCCTCCAGGGCGCTCCGTGGATGCCAGCTCTGACGCTTCTTCAAAGGGGCGTTGTCAAACTCTGGAAGGACGATCCGAATAGGGTTCGGAAGGGTGACATCTTCTATATAAAACCATTCTGAAGGCCAGTCTTCGGACGTCTTCTTTGGGGTCCCGGATAGGTATCCCGTCCCGGCGATACGCCACACTTCGGCTCCACCAACTTGATATATTGATCCCTTCTTAGAACAGGGCACCAGACAGAACAGCTTCTTCCACAGAGTGAAATGAGCCTCACAGCCCAAAAATAACTCACAAAGGGCTACGAATCCTGTGATATGCAGCAGAGAAGCAGGCGTGAGGTTGTGCAGCTGGAGGCCATAGAACTCCAAAAGCCCTCACAGAAACAGATGGATTGGGAATCCGATCCCTCTAACCAGATAAGGGACAAGGCACACCCGCTCTCCCTTGGAGGGATTGGGACGGCTCTCCGCTTGCTCTCCGCCATTATAGGTGGCAAGCCCGGCTCGAACTGGGACCAGGTACGCTGGGGGAAGAAATCCCTTGGACTGAAGCATCACCAATTTGCTATGCGGGATGGAACATCTCTCCCAATCTCCAGGCTTGGATCTAGGGGTGCGAGAGGAGGAGCTGCGTCGACCGGCCATGGTGGAATGGATCTCTGTCGGGTACGCTCTGATGAAGACTCGACAAGGGAGGATGATGTGATTTGCATCTGAATCCTCGTCTTTTGAAATAGGCGGCTCATTTGCATAGCCAGGGGGTAAATGTGAAAACACCCTGGCTCTTCACATTCGCTCGACATGTGGAAAGTGGCCATTATTGGGCGTGGAAGCCAAGAAATACAAACCATCACAAGGAACCAAACATTATTTCGACAGGTACATAGGATTTGGAGAAGGAACCCGCCTTGCAATGCCGAAGACAACTGCGCGCCGGACTCATCGTCATTGAAGCCTGGTTTGGGGGCTATTGAGGGAGTCCTGGATTAGGGGGTCTCCGGACAGCCAAAGTATCTCCATTGGCCGAACTGTTAGACTATGAAGATACAAGATTGAAGACTTCGTCTCGTGTCCGGATGGGACTCTACTTGGCGTGGAAGGCAAGCTAGGCAATACGTATATGGATATCTCCTCCTTTGTAACCGACCATGTGTAACCCTAACCCTCTCCGGTGTCTATATAAACCGGAGGATTTTAGTCCGTAGGACAACAATCACAACATACAATCATACCATAGGCTAGCTTCTAGGGTTTAGCCTCTCTGATCTCATGGTAGATCTACTCTTGTAACTCCCATATCATCAATATCAATCAAGCAGGATGTAGGGTTTTACCTCCATCAAGAGGGCCCGAACCTGGGTAAAACTTCGTGTCCCTTACCTCCTGTTACCATCTGGCCTAGACGCACAGTTCGGGACCCCCCTACCCGAGATCCGCCGGTTTTGACACCGACAGGCCCACAAACAGAAAATGACAGTAACGGGCCGTAAGTAACCAAATGCTGTAAATGAGCCCAAGAATAAATGGTCCCTCAGAAGGCCGAAAGTTAACTTGGGCGGGAAACGGCCCAACAAAATAACGGGCCGTTAATGGGTATAAAGTGATACACTGTTCATTATGGGCCAGTTTCACCACGGGCTGTTAATGGGTGTAAAGTAATACACTGTTCATTACGGGCCAGTTTCAGCACGGGCCGCTAATGGGCCAAGAGTGACAAAGGGCCTCATATGGGCCGAAAGACATCATGGCTATACATGGGCCAGAAGTGAAAACGGGCTGGAATCATATTGGACCGCCCAAATGACGCTACTGGGCCTAATTCGGATAGGGCGTAACGGGCCTTGGGTTAGCGGGCTATAAATGGGCTATATGCGAACAAGCCGTTAACAGGCTTTCCATGGGCCGGCCCACCAGCTTTTGACCAAGTCAAATGGGCTAGCCTTTTCACAGGAAAGGGCCATTGTTGGGCCGTGCCACGTGTCGACGTATCATAGGCGCCTTCTGTCCAGTGAGTGGATGACATCTGTCCCAACGATGAGCCGACACGTGTTTCCTCTAGCCAATGATGATTTTACACGTGGAAAATCCCCATTCGTCGGGGCTATTAATGGGTTATCGGATCCAAAACCCGACCCGATAGCTTAACGGCGTTCCGTTATGGTGGATGTCACGTGTGGGTCACCCTTGACGAAAGCACTTCTGTGAAGCGCGATTTATTGTCATGGAAGTAGACACTTCCGTGATGATAATTTTGGTAATGTCATGGAACACTTCTACGACAGCACAGGTATGACTATCTTGATTCTGTCATAAATTTGTCCTAGATGTACATGCATGACAAAAAAGCGACCTACTATGACAAACACGTATCATCATGAAAGTGTATTTTTTTTGTAGTGGTGCATGCTACGGGACTTGCAAACCTCAACACAAGTATTTCTAAATTTCACAATTACTCAACTAGCAAGACTCCAATATCACCACCTTTATATCGCAAAACTATTGCAAGGAATCAAACATATCATATTCAGTGATCTACAAGTTTTATGTAGGATTTTATGACTAAACATGTGAATGACCAATTCCTGTCAAGTCTCTAAATGGATATAAGTGAAGCAAGAGAGTTTAATTCTTTCTACAAAAGATATGCCCACTCTCTACAAATATAAGTGAAGCAAAAGAGCATTCTACAAATGGCGGTTTTCTATGTGTAGGGAAACAGGCAATCCAAACTTCAAATGAGATAAGCGAAGCACATGAAGCATTCTATAAAGCCATACTCAAAAGGTATAAGTGAAGTGCAAAGAGCATTCCATAAATCAACCATGGACTATCTCATACCAGCATGGTGCATCTAAGAAAAGTGAAAACTAAATCTAAAAGATGCTCCAAGATTTGCACATATTGCATGAATGAAACGAATCCGAAAACATACCGATACTTGTTGAAGAAAGATGGGATGCCTTTTGGGGCATCCCCAAGCTTAGACTCTTGAGTATCCTTGAATATTTACTTGGGGTGACTTGGGCATCCCCAAGCTTGAGCTCTTACCTCTCCTTATTCTCCTCCCATCGAGACATCCTCAATCTTCGAACACTTCATCCACACAAAACTCAACAGAAAGCTCGGTAACATCCGTTAGTATAATAAAGCAAATCACTACTCTAAGTACTGTTGCAAACCAATTCATATTTTATTTTTGCATTATAGCTACTGTAATAAAGCTTTTACATGGCTTAATCCACTGATGGGAATCGATAGTTTCATCAGAACAAGCAAACTATGCATCAAAAACAGAATTTGTCTTAAATAGGACAGTCTGTAGTAATCTGAACATTCACCATACTTATGGTACTCCAAAAATTCTACCAAAATTAGAAAAAAAATAAAAACTTTGTACAGAAAGACAGTGCAAAATGTTTCAGAGCCATTTGACGTTCCTGTAAAAAATGTAAAATCGCGCACTACAGCCAAAGTTTCTGTCCTGCACCGCACAAACCAACAAGCATTGTAAATATCCTAAAGGCAAACCATGGCACATTATTTTTATTTTTAAACCTTATAAAAGCACACAACAAAAATAAATGACTTACTAAAACTTTCGGGTTGTCTCCCTGGCAGTGCTTTCTTTAAAGCCATTAAGCTAGGCATATAGTGCTCAAGTAATGGATCCACCCAGATCCCAAGATATATCAAAGCCAATTTTAATTAACAATGATTTGTAATTTAGTAGTGAGCACAAAGTAACATATATCATGTAATGACAAAGTCTAACTCTCTTCCTATGCATCGGCATATCATAAAAGAACAATTCATGCACACAGAGTAAAGGCCAATGCATAGTATAAACAGTTTCGTGCAATTTTTTCGTGTTGGAAACATAAAGAGGCGGAGATGTAGTTCCTCTCTCATAATAATTGCAAGTAGGAGCAGCAAGCACATGCATATTATATCTATCAAATTCATCATGTGTAATAGTACAATGCAACCCATCAATCTAATCCTTAATAAGGGTAAACTTCTCCGATATAGTGTAGTTGGGGGAATTCAAAAAGATAATAGGACGATCATGTGTGGGTGAAATAGCAACAATTTCATGTTTAACATAAGGAACTATAGCAAGTTCATCTCCATAAGCATAATTCATATTGGCATCTTGGCCACAAGCATAGCAAGCATCATCAAAAAGGGATATTTCAAGATAATCAACGGGATCATAACAGTCATCGTAGCAATCATCCTTCGGTAAGCACGAAGGGAAATTAAACAATGTATTAGTTGAAGAGTTACTCCCATTAGAAGGTGCGCACGGGTGATCAATCCGCTCTTCCTCCTTTTGTTCTTTGCTCTCCTCCTCATCTTTTTCATCCAATGAGCTCACAATGTCATTCATTTCTTCTTCCACAGACTCATGCAAAATATTAGTCTCTTCTTTGACAGCGGAGACTCTATCAATAAAATCATCAATATCGGAATTGAATTCATAATTCTCATAGAAATATTTAAGTATAGCAAAATTTTCAGGTCTGTAAACAACATCATCAAGATTTTCACACTCTTTAAACAAAGATTCAATTTCATAAGCACCCATAAAAGAAACAAATTCTTCTATTTGTTCCACATCATAGTAATCATATATACCATTAGCATAAGATGCCAAGGTTTTATCATCATTAAATTTGCATGAAAAGGGAAGGTGTGGAGCCTTCATCCTAGAGCAACAAGTATAGTCATATCTCAAGCATAGTTCCCGAGCATACCAATGCAACATATGAATTTGATCCCATAATAGTTTCCCTTTTTGAGTCAAGCGATAATCCCTAAAGTATTTACGTTGATCCAACGTGTCTCCCATTACATAATTGAATTGGCTTTTCTCAGGATTATCAAAGTAGTACATAATATTTTTCACATAACCAGCATCGAGGGTTTTAGGAGGTTCCCCATATCCATGAGTAGCAGTTACACCTAATTTTTTTGGTATTTCGTGTTCCATATTCATAACTAAAGATAGAGAACAACTTAGAACAGCAAATAAAAATAACTTAGTGATAAAGCAAACAAGCACACACGAGAATATTCACCCCATGCTATAACTCCCCGGCAACAGTGCCAGAAAAAGGTCTTGATAACCCACAAGTATAGGGGATCAATTGTAGCCTCTTTCGATAAGTAAGAGTGTCGAACCCAACGAGGAGCTAAAGGTAGAACAAATATTCCCTCAAGTTCTATCGACCACCGATACAACTCTATGCACGCTTAACGTTTGCTTTACCTAGAACAAGTATGAAACTAGAAGTACTTTGTAGGTGTTTTTGGATAGGTTTGCAAGAATATAAAGTGCACGTAAATAAAAAGTAGGGGCTATTTAGGTAAAGAATCAATAAAGTTAGTATAGCGAGTGTGCAAAAGTGGTGGTAGGAGTTGTGAAATTGTCCCTAAGCAATTGACTATGTTACTAGACCGATAGCACGTTTTATGTGGGAGAGGCCACTGCTAGCATGTCATCCCCGACTTGGAATTCTATGCACTTATGATTGGAACTATTAGCAAGTATCCGCAACTACTAACGTTCATTAAGGTAAAACCCAACCATAGCATTAAGATATATTGGTCCCCCTTCAATCCCGTATGCATCAATTTCTATGCTAGGTTGAAGCTTCTGTCACTCTTGCCATCCAATACATAGTCCTATCAACATACAAGTAACCCTATTGTGTGACCCACGCGCGCGCTCATATGATGGACACCAAAGGACATCAACATAACCACAAGCAAATTAAATCAATCATAGTAATTCACCAATCACCGATATGACAACGAAAATCTACTCAGACATCATAGGATGGCAACACATCATTGGATAATAATATAAAGCATAAAGCACCATGTTGAAGTAGAGGGTACAGTGGATTACGGGAGAGTGGACCACTGTAGATAGAGGGGGGAAGGTGATGGAGATGTTGGTGAAGATGACGGAGGTGTTGGTGAAGATCGCGGTGATGATGATGGCCCCGGCGGCGTTCCGGTGCCACCGGAAGAGAGGGGGAGAGGGCCCCCTTCTTCTTCTTCTTCCTTGACCTCCTCCCTAGATGGGAGAAGGGTTTCCACTTTGGTCCTTGGTCTCCATGGCATGGGAGGGGCGAGAGCCCCTCCGAGATTGGATTTGTCTCTCTGTGTCTCTCTGTTTCCGCGTTCTGGGATTCTGCCCTTTCACTGTTTCTTATATATTCGGAGATCTACAACTCTGATTGGATTGAAACCTTCGCCCAGATTTTTCTTTGAAATTAGCTTTCTTGCGGCCAAAGAAGAGTAGCAACCACCTTATGGGGGGCCCAAGAGGGTTAGGGGCGCGCCCAGGGGGCAGGTGCGCCCCCTGCCTCGTGGCCCCCTCGGGCACATTCTCACGTTGATTCTTCTTCCCATATTTCACAAATATTCCAAAAATATTCTCCATCCGTTTTTATTCTGTTTGGACTCCGTTTGTTATGGGGTTTCTGCGGAACATAAAACATGCAACAAACAGGAACCAGAACTGGGCACTGGATCAATATGTTAGTCCTAAAAATAGTATAAAAGGTTGCCAAAAGTATATGAAAGTTGTATAAAATTGGCATGGAACAATAAATAGATACGACGGAGACGTATCAAGGCCTTCACTAGCCTGCTAACAGGCTTCGAGGTATGCGATGTAATATTCCTGACTGCTTTTCACATGAAAATATGCTTGTATATATATAGTAGCCCCTGAGACTCTGTTCGTCTTTTTGAAAAAGGGGCGAACAGAGGATCGATAATATTCACATGAGATAATGTACTTTTCTATTTCCACAAACATGCTTCATTGTTAGCGGCAACCGCCCAGGCCGTTGAAGTATCCGAGCTTAAGCATAAGCTGGGGCTGGCCGATGAGGATCTCGTCTGCATCGATTGATGAGCCCAAGGTATGCTTTTAAAAGACCCCTTACAAGCCTGAATTGTAATGCAGACTCGGAGTTTAAGCTCATGTACTGCTATGTGTATGATTGTAGGAAGTGCGACCGAGGTCGAGACCCTCAGGAGTGCCCTTGCCGAAGCCAAGGAGGATGTGAGGGCAAACAAAGCTGCCGCTCATAAAGCGGCCAAGGACTTGAAGTCCGAGCAGGTTGTCCGCTGCCAATACAAGGAGCGGGTGACCGAAGTGGAGTAGGCGCTCAAGGACGCCGTGAACAAGTGCGAGTCCCTAGGGGAGAAGAATAAAGCCCAGGTAGCCGACCTTGCCAAGGCCCTAAAAGAGGCCGAGGCGGCATGGGCCGAATACCAAGCGGTGCGCGAGGAGATCAAGCAGGCCGGACAGATAGCGGCCGGTAAGCCCTTTCTCTTACAGAGTAAATTTGGCAATCAGAAGTATATCTTTCTTACTAGACCGTGGAGTGCTTCAGACACCTTTGTGTATCTTCGGAAGAGTGCCACCAACACCACACAGTTCTTCTGGGCCCAGGAGGGGCACACGATGGCGAAGCTATTCTGGTGACAGTTCGCGGCGCATGATCGCCCAGCACTGTTGAATGACCGGATAGCGCAGTGCGCCGAGCTGCATAGGATGTCCGGATTGGCCATGAGGGACGTCATAGTCCGGTTGTGGCCAGCCGAGCCTGTCCCAAGCAGCTATTTTGGCCTGGTGCAGCGACTTGCTGACGCGCTACCCCGCTTTGATGTGGTCAAGTGGTCGTCATGTATAGAAGGTGCACGGCTGGCCTTTGCCCATGTCAAGATGCACTGGGCGAAGATGAAGGCCGCCGTCGTGGAAGTTGAGGGTCTGCCTGGAGGCAAGGACCACTGCACGCCGAAGCGCTATTTTGAAGACATCCTGGTGGGTGCCCGCTTGATAGAGGGCCAGTGCTCGAAGGATATCATATTCGATTGAATGTACCCAAACTGCCTAGACGTTGTGTAAACCAAAGATTTGTAATATATTTTTTCTTGTTTACCTTAAAGTGTTTTCCTCCTGTGCGTCTGTTTTTATCCCTGAGAGTTTTCTTGTCGTCGACTTTATCCCCCACGTAGCTACTACAGGGGTGTTCGGGATAGCTCATAACCACACTTGACTGAACGTCTTGGTCCATGAAGGAGGTGTTAGTGCGGCGAACCAGGCAATCGGACTATGCGTCTTTATCACTCTCACTTAGCCATGGGAGTTTGACTATGGGGCGAAGGACTAGCCCCTGGTGCACATGCGGTTATCGGAACTGGGATGCCTTAGACACGTGACCGAGCCAAAGCCGGTCTTTCGTATAATATGGAGAAAATTGCAAAAGATTTATATTAAGTCACCGAATAGCCGACCAGCTCTCGCCGCATCATGATAGTCAATTTTTGGATTTCACTATGGAGGTGCTTGACCGGACGAGCCGGAAACATAATCACAGTAGTTCTCCCTTTACTACCCTAGCCAAACGAGCGGAACGTAAGGTAGTAACCACACGAGCCAGGCAACCCAACTATTGACGAAAGACATGATTCGGAGCCGATGCATGTAATGCTATATTCGGGACGCCGAAGTGTAGTATAAAAGTGTTCGAATTTCTTGTTTGAAAAAATATGTGTGGCTGGATGGAGCCCCTAGCGATTTAAGGCATGACGAGGTGTGTATGACAATCGGACGAAAAGAGGGAATACATATTAGGAGATAGGCCAATACCGAATAGGTTGGGTGAAAATTGTTCCCAGTATAGTCTGATTGATACGACAAGACATATTTTTACAGAGGATGCCATAGACATCGAGGCTATTTTACATGCTGAGAACAAGGGAAACTTGTATACAGGTCCTTAAAAGGAAAATATTATCTTGAAGTTCCTTTGGATACTCTACCGCATGTCTGCGCTGCTTTTCGCCTTGGTGTGTGATCCTTTGAGAGGATCATCGATCGAGTATACATGAGGAGCCTGAAAAAGGGCCCTTGGTATCATTGAAAAGTGATGTGGGTTGTCAGGAACCTGAAAAATATAAATAAGAAGAAAGAAAGCGAAAGAGTATGGGGGTCCGGATAGGGTCGAGCCATATTGTGGACCTTACTTTTAATATGCCTCTGTCTTTGCCCATGGTATCTTTAGTGCGTAGTTATGTACGCGCGGTACATATGCCGCTACCAGGTTGGGGCTTTGACAGAGGCTGAATTGCTAATCTAGCTCTGGATGAGTCGGACTGCCATTCTGCAGGGTTCACCGGACTCATTTGATAGTGTCCGGGGGCTTGACTACCGATGTAGTATTCGGCTTAATAAGGCCACCATGTACTTCGGCTGCGAGGGCCGCGGTATCCTCTTCGGTATGGAGGGAGCGCTCCATGTTTCCATTCACTGTTATAACGCCACGTGGTCTAGGCATCTTGAGCTTTAGATAAGAGTAGTGCGGGACTGCATTGAAATGGGCGAAAGCGGTTCGTCCGAGCAGTGCATGATAGGCACTGCGGAAGGGGACGATGTCAAAGATCAAGTCTTCACTTCGGAAGTTATCTGGTGAGCCGAAGGCAACCTCCAGCGTTATGGATCATGTGCAACAGGCCTCAACACCGGGTATCACTCCTTTAAAGGTGGTTTTGGTGGATTTGATTCTTTACGGATCAATACCATTTTGCGGACAATGTCTTGGTAAAGCATGTTAAGACTGTTACTGCCACCCAAAAGGACGTGTGTGAGATGGAATCCGTCGATGATTGAATCAAGGACTAATGCTGTTGAACCTCCAGGACGGATACTGGTCGGATGGTCTCTATGGTCAAACGTGATTGGGAAGGCTGACCATGGGTTGAATTTTGGGGCGACTGGCTCTATTGCATAGACGTCCCTCAATACACGTTTGCGCTCCCGTTTGGGTATGTGAGTGACGTATATCATATTCA
>NC_041388.1:690484505-690487433 GCF_002162155.2 Triticum dicoccoides
TTCTTCTGTCCCCCTGTGTTCGGTGGGCGAGTCTCTTCATCGTCGTCCTTGCTAGGTGTCCATTTCCCCTTATGCCCGGTGTTTAGCTTACCGGCCTGTTTGAATACCCAACACTCTCTGTTGGTATGATTTGCAGGCTTGTCAGGGGTGCCATGAATCTGGTAGGGCCGATCTAGTATTTGTTCCAGACTAGATGGACCATCTTTGTTCCCTTTGAATGGCTTCTTTCTCTTACCGATTTTATAGCCACTGAATTCGTCGTTGACTGTCATACCTTCAGTATCTTCATTGTTGCTTCGACGCCTGTGTTTGTTGCATCGTGGCTTGCTGTTGCCATCTCTGGCTTCGGAGGTGCCAGAGTCTGTAAGTGCATCTAGTGCCCCTTAGTGATTTTGGTGTATTGAAGACTTATAGGTTAAGGGACTAATGTGTTTATGAGTGTACACAGGTCTATAAGTCTATGAGGAGTTTGATATTTACAGAGAAAGTCGACCCCTAAAAATGAAGTTCTTCGACTGAAGACTTTAGCTTTCTAAAGACTTTGAAAGTGAAGAAATTGGTGCAATCCTAAAGACTTGGTATTCATTCGAGGAGCATAAAGCATGAAGACTTTTGTTTTTGCAGTTTCATTTTCTCTTTCTTGAGTCATAGGAAACACCGTGCTGTTAAAGGGGGTCCAGGAAATACTAAGGAAAAATTTCCATGTGATGCTCAACTCAAATCCTACCTACCAATCCCTTCGAGTGAAGCCATTGGAAATCTCATACAGTTTAGTCAAATTTCTTCAGTGACAGAGATGAAGTTCTTCTGGTCTCTGAGGAATTTGTTCTGACTGAGGAGTTAGGAATTCGCCAGTGCGGATTGCCTACACAGTGAGGAACATGATAGCCCTGAGGAATTTGATACTCAAAATTCCGACTGTTGTTGTGCTATGCGCCAGCTGTCCCAAATTATCTACCCACTTAACGGTCATATCATTGAAGGGCATTTATGTCTTATCATGTCGGGCTGCTCCCTAGGCTATAAATAGCCGCCCCCTACAACCACTAGCTGGTTGGCTGCTCCGAGAGAAACTGTCACTTGTCATTTGAGAGCATCCCATCCTCCGAGGACTTTGAGTGAAAATCATCAAGCGAGGAAAACCCAAACCCAAACACCTACAAACCCCAAGTGATTGAGCATCACTAAAGAGAATGATCCTGCGTGGATCCGACGCTTGTTACCTTTGAAGACTGTGCATCTTCCAGATGGCTAGGTGTCATGGTCTAGAGCATCCAAGAGAAATTGTGGATCACCGAGTGACCAAGTCTGTGAAGGTTTGGAAGTCACCTGAAGACTTACCACGAGTGATTGGCGAGGTCTATGTGACCTTAGCTCAAGGGGAATACGGTGAGGACTGAGTGTCATGAGCTGCGTGTTCAGGACTGGGTGTCCGGGACTGTGTCCTCAGGATTAAATACCTAGTCGCCCTAACAAGATGTACAACTGTCACAACAGTTGGAACTGGTCTACCAAATCATTGTCTTCACCAAGCTACCTAGTTCCATTTCGTCAACCCTTCCATTTCCTCATTTTTGTGTAGTGAGCTTGTTCATATCTGTTTGAAGACTTTGACTAAAGACTTTCTCAATTTCCTCAGTCCAAATTCTTCAGTCTGTTTGTCTTCATTCTGTGTTATCTTGTGTTTACGCTTTCCGTACTCTGTGCTTGTTTTCATTTCATCATGAAGACCATGCTCATGCACTATTATGTTTACTTCTGAGTACTTATTCCGCTGCAAGTAGTTCTTCACTCAGGAATTTCCTCACCCTGAAATTCCTCAGTGAAGAATTTCATAAAAATGGCCTCTTCACCCCCCCTCTAGTCGATATAACGCACTTTCAATTGGTATCAGAGCAAGGTACACCCTTGTTCTGTGTGATTTTGGTTTAACCGCCTGGAGTTTTAGTTATGTCGACCACAGGAATGAAGACTGTGACTTGCCCCATCTTTGACAATCATGATTATCCCAAGTGGAAGGCCATGATGAAGAAGCGATGAACAGCGAACTCTGGACCGTCACCGAGATTGGTCTTACTGACCCATGCAAGATGGCAGAGGCTGGTGATATTCGCAAATACACACTTCTCAACCTTACGGCGAAGGACATCATCTACTCCAGCTTGTCACAAAATCCGTTCAGGAACATTATGCATCTCAGCCATGCGAAACTCATCTGTGACCGACTCTCTGAGGTGTATGAAGGTCATCGATCTCACCATGAACCCTGGTTCGAAGAATTCATGGAATCGCGCAAGGCTATGACCTTTGATCCAGAATCATCATCCTATGCACCATGTCTTATGGCAAAAGGTGCCGAGGTAACTGAATGCTACTTATCTGAGTCTAGTGATGATGAATCTGGTGATGAATTTGGACCCAGTTATGTCAAACTTGCTTCCCCACTACTAGGAAAAGGGCTAAAGATAGGATTGACACTAATGGCGCACCAGAGTAGTGGTGCGCCACTACTATATACTAATGGCGCACCTGGTGGAGATACGCCATTAGTGTGGAAGACACTAATGGCGCACCAGGCAAACAGTGCGCCACTAGTAAAACAATTTTTTTTCATTTTTTCAAACATACTAATGGCGCATCCTGGCAAAGTGCGCCATTAGTAGTTAGAACTACTAATGGCGCACCGGTGACAGTGCGCCAGTAATTTTTTTTACTTTTTGGCAAAAAAACATTCTAATGGCGCACCGCTGCTGGGTGCGCCATTAGTAAGCTTCCCCCCCACTCCACCTATTCCCCTCCCTCCCTTCCTCCACACTCGACCTAACCGTATGCCCTCTCCGCCCCAACCGTACGCCGCCACCGCGCCTGCACGCCCCCTCCGCCCCCTCCGTCCCCTGCCGCCGCCTCTCCTTCCCTGCCTTCTTCTCC
>NC_041388.1:690488043-690532604 GCF_002162155.2 Triticum dicoccoides
CCCCGAGCCAGAGAAGGAGGACGAGTAGGAGGAGGAGACGGAGGCGGCCGACGCGGAGCAGGAGGCCCCGGAGGACGCGCTGCTGGACCGCGCGCAGGCCCTCATCTCCCGCGTTGTCCAGCAGGAGGCCAACCCCAACCTGCATGCCATCCACACCCTCGCCACCATCCACGTCGTCGAGCAGGAGGCCAGGTAGTCCGCCCATCCCCTCCCTCTCCCCCTTTCGCATGCTGGTAGATAGGAGTAGGAATAGCTTACTGCCGAATCGACCAGCGTAATTAGGCACACAAACTTGTGCTTGCTTGTGCTCATCTAGTTCCGCAACTACTCGCGAGCAACGCCGGGATTTCACCCGTGTAAGCCTGAAAGAAGCCATTCGTCTATGTAGGTGTGCTCTGCTTCCTGTATATCTGTTCACCCAGCAGTTAGCAGTCGCATCTTGCTTCTCGTCCAAATAAGCAAATTAACGGAGCAAACTCGTGTGCGGTCAGCGATCGAGTTTCAGGCCATCCTGTTCCTATAGACACTCTGCACAAGTTCTTGGATCCTGTTCTTATAGACAGTCTTCACAAGTTCTTGGCTTTTGGGTCAATACATTGTTACTCTAGTGCATTTTATTGGTAGTGCATTTAACTGCATTTTATATCTATAAGCAAGGTCTCAGTTCTGTAGTTATATTGCAACTGGAGTACTAATATTTACAAAGGGAGTAACTGATAAAAAGCTCATGTTTCTGTACTGTGCTTCTAGTGTCACAGTGAACTAGCGGTAAATTGTAGAAAGTTGTAGCAGGCATTGGCTATTGCCCAGCTGGGGTGTTGGCTAAATTCTTCATTGCATCCTGGCCCAACGTAGAGTAATTTTAGGAGTAACTTGAAATGGAGTATAACTTGCCATTCTATAACTTGCTGTGAATTACTCTAGGTCAGTGCCATCCTCTTGTACTCAAGAGTATTTTTGTCACAGTGCCATATAACATCAAACCTACTCCTGCATTTTTCTACTCAGGAGTATAAACTGCATTTTGACAGCGCCATAGATAGTAGGAGTAATAAAAATGCTAAGGTGCCACATAAATATTTGCCTTTTGCTTGGTAGGTGTTTGTGATAATGCTTGCAAGGGGCAAATGTTTAAACAAATATAAATATTTGAATTGCCAGAGATGGGATGTGCAGGCCATCAAGGGGGCACGACACAGCCTGGGATGAGCTGTGCCACTTTGCTTATTATTCTTTCCTGAGATAAATAGTAATAAAAATGTGCTTGCTAGCTACTGCCACTTGTAGCCACGAGACAAGTTCAGTGTGCTATCATTATCATTAATCATGCCCAGGTTAAAAGACAACAACAATATGCCCAGGTTAAAAGACAATATCTCTGGTTTTTTGGCAGTAATAATAGCCTTGTCACTACCTAAAGTAGAACAGCCTGGGACTACTCAAGTAGTGCAAGCAAGCAAAATTGCAAGCTACTGCTGCTGCAAGCAAATTCTGTTAAAGCTTCCTTGGTTAACATTCTGGTTGTAGTCCTGCTTCTTATTCTTGGCGCATCAGGCTGAGGAAGGAGAAGGAGAAGAACAATGCATGAGAACTGAAGTTTGTCAGGTATGTCAGATCTCCACAATGATATATATATATATATATATATATATATACTTAGTTACCTATGTTATCTCTAATATGCTTAGTTTCCTATAGGTTAGCTTCATTTTACCTAAGTTGGCTCTAATATGCTAACTTAGAGCTTATATGCTTAGTTTCCTATAGGTTAGCTCCAAAATAACTTATGTTAGCACAAAATGATCAAGTTTACATAATAAGCTTATAGTCTTTTTCTTATTCTTCTTCTTTTCCAAAATGACATAGGTTAGCTTCATTTTACCTAAGTTGGCTCTAATATACT
This sequence comes from Triticum dicoccoides, assembly GCF_002162155.2. Lineage (NCBI taxonomy): Eukaryota > Viridiplantae > Streptophyta > Magnoliopsida > Poales > Poaceae > Triticum > Triticum dicoccoides. Next base: position 690,489,947 of record NC_041388.1, read on the forward strand.
AACTTAGAGCATATATGCTTAGTTTCCTATAGGTTAGCTCCAAAATAACTTATGTTAGCACAAAATGATCAAGTTTACATAATAAGCTTATAGTCTTTTTCTTATTCTTCTTCTTTTCCAAAATGACATAGGTTAGCTTCATTTTACCTAAGTTGGCTCTAATATACTAACTTAGAGCATATATGCTTAGTTTCCTATAGGTTAGCTCCAAAATAACTTATGTTAGCACAAAATGATCAAGTTTACATAATAAGCTTATAGTCTTCTACTTATTCTTCTTCTTTTCCAAAATTATTCTTATTCTTCTTCTAGTGTTCTTCTTCTTCTAGTATTCTTCTAGTCTTCTTTTTCTTCTTCTAACTTCTTGTTTATCATTTTGCAGATTTGATTTAATTCACGGAAGCTTGCATGGATGGAGTGCTTCTTTTCCATTTGTGTTTTTATTTTGTATCAATGTGGAACTTTTGTGAATTGATGGATAACTGTGTTGGATGAACAATGTGAAACTTTTGTAATATGTAACGATGGAACTATGTGTTGGCTATGTATGTATATATGATGGAACTTGTGTGTTGGCTATGTATGTATATATGATGGAACTTGTGTGTTGGCTGTGATTGTTATATGGATGCTTGTTGTATATATATATATGTTGGATATCTCATAGGTGAAATAGTGACTTGAGATTAAGAAAAAAAATTAAAAAAATGTTACTAATGGCGCACTACCGTGTGGTGCGCCATTAGTATAGCAGACACTAGTGGTGCACCGTGGGCAAAACTAATGGCGCACTTCCAGGTGCGCCATTAGTATACCAGATACTAATGGCGCACCAGTGGTGCGCCATTAGTTAAAAATGCTAGTGGCGTGATACTAATGGTGCACCAGTGATGCGCCATTAGTAGGCAAAACTGGTGCGCCATTAGTAGCCCTTTTCCTAGTAGTGCCCTTGCCACTAAACAAGAAAGAGCTTTGGAAAAGTTCAATGCATGCTGGATAAAAGCGATGATATCCTAGGTGAAGAAATGGATCCGTCAAAAGATTTGGCTGATAGTCTTCGGAGACTTCAGTATAAGTTTTACACCCTTCAAAGTCATCATAGCACTCTCTTATCTGATCATGATAAGCTTTCTTACGAATTCATTCAAAGAAAGCAAGATCTTGAGAAGTTAAGAGTGAGTTATGAAGATCTTCAAAAGGAGCGTGATTCATTACTTGCTCAACAGATCAGCGCTACTCAGGATGAATTTGTTCCTCCATGTTTGAAGTGCATTGAACGTGAAACTGCTAGTTCTTCACATGAATGCTCAAATACTTCCATTGCTGCAAATTCTTCAACTGCCTCTTCTATCACTAATTCCTCATCTGAGGACATTGCTAGTATCACTAATGATGGAAGGCTGAAGGAATTGTATATGACAAGCATGTACAAAAGCCTCAAAGGACATCGGGCTCTTTGTGATGAGCTTAAAAGGCAGATCCTCAACAGGAACCCTAGGAAAGAGGGTATTGCCTTTGAGAGGAAAACGAATGCTGATGGGACCTACTAGAAACCTGAGCAGTATGCCAAAACCTCATGGGTTGCTGCAAAGTGACCTTCAGTGGATCCATCTACTTTATCTGGCTTTACATGTGAATCTTCATATTCTTCTGATGAGTCCATTGACTCTAACTAGAAATTGTTCAAAAATCAGAATGGTGAAGTATTTTCTAGATATGTTGGCACTAACTGCAGGAACGGTCCTCCTATGAAGAAAATCTGGGTTCCCAAAAGGTGCCTTGAAAATCTTCAGTTGAATGTCATCATGACAACACCTGTGAAGAATAGGAACCCCAGATCAAATTCTTCATATGGATCCAAGTCCTCACACGGACCAAACTCCTCTCATGGATCAAATTCCTCACAAGGATCAAAGTCCTCATATGAACATCATCGTGCTAACCCGTATGTTTCACAGGGAAGATCTAAGGATAATGTATATGTGCATTATTCATAAAATCATTATGTCCATAAGTCCTCGAAGAATTTCTCTGCCTACTCTTATGCTTATCCTAATGCCTCTTATGTGAAACAATGTGGATTGGCGTCTATGCCACCTTTCTCTTATGGAGCTCACAGAATGATGAACTCTTTGCCACCCCTTCAGATGTGGGTGGTGAAGAAAAAGGACTAATCTCTTATGTAGGGTCAGGTCTCCAGACGAACTTAATCGTCTGAAGAATTTGCTGGACACTTGAATATGCTTGAAAGGACGCAAGCTAATCATGAAGAAATGAATTCTCACGTCCTCATATTGCTTTATCTGTTCTATTGTCTGATGAAATTGTTACCGTATTCTTCATTGGTGAAGTATATGAGTTCGTAAGTTGCACTAATTCATCTGCAGGATGATCAACCCAAAGCCACTGAGTGGGTCCTCGATAGTGGATGTACAAATCACATGACTGGTGACAGGAGCTTATTGATGGACACTACTTTATCTCCATCACATCTGAAGCATATCACCTATGCTGACAAAGGCAAAAGTAAGGTATTGGGTCTAGGTAAGGTTGCAATCTCAAAGGATCGACACATGGAGAAAGTCATGCTTGTCGAGTCCTTAGGGTTCAACCTCATGTCTGTCTCAATGCTTTGTGATCTTGATATGGTGGTTGTCTTTGGCAAGTATCGTTGTGTTGTGATCATGGAAACTGACAATTCCAAAGTCTTCAAAGGCTTTAGGAGAGGAGATTTGTATATTGTTGATTTCTCTACATGATCACAACCTGCTACATGTCTTCTTGCAAAAGCTTCAGAAGGCTGGCTATGGCATCAACGACTTGGTCATGCTGGCATGAGGAATCTACACACGCTCGCGAAGAAGAAGCATGCCATTGGCATTGAAAATGTCAAATTCCTCAAGGGTCACTTATGCAGAGCCTGTGAAGCTATGAAGATGACCAAGGCCAAGCATCCAGCAAAGACTATCATGACTACTACTCGGCCATTTGAATTGCTTCACATGGATCTCTTTGGCCCTACTCACTATGCCACATTTACCAATGCTACATCTTTATATGGCTTTGTCATTGTTGATGATTACTCTCGATATACATGGGTCCATATTATCACTTACAAAACTGAAGTGCAGGAAGTCTTCAAACGATTTTCCTCGAGGACTTCAACTAACTTTGGTGTTAAGATCAAGCACATCGGAAGTGATAATGGAACTGGGTTCAAGAACACTGGCCTTGATGACTGAGGGAGTCCTGGATTAGGGGGTGTTCGGATGGCCGGACTATACCTTCAGCCGGACTCCTGGACTATGAAGATACAAGATTGAAGACTTCGTCCCGTGTCCGAAGGGACTTTCCTTGGCGTGGAAGGCAAGCTTGGCGATACGGATATGCAAATCTCCTACCATTGTAACCGACTCTATGTAACCCTAACCCTACCCGGTGTCTATATAAACCGGAGGGTTTTAGTCCGTAGGACAAGATACACATCAACAATCATACCATAGGCTAGCTTCTAGAGTTTAGCCTCTTCGATCTCGTGGTAGATCTACTCTTGTACTACTCATATCATCAATATTAATCAAGCAGGACGTAGGGTTTTACCTCCATCGAGAGGGCCCGAACCTGGGTAAAACTTCGTGTCCCCTGCCTCATGTTACCATCCGGCCTAGACGCTTAGATCGGGACCCCCTACCCGAGATCCGCCGGTTTTGACACCGACATTGGTGATCATGCGGAGACCCTGCAGAGCAGTAGTAGGGGTATTATCTCCCCGGAGAGCCCTGAAGCTGGGTAAGATTCGCCGGCATGCATGTCTTCGCCTCATCCCGTTTCTAGGCACCGGCGACGTTCTACTCGCCCCCACCATGATAATCCATCCATTGGCATATGTCGCACCAAACCCCCGACATTTGGCGCCCACCGTGGGGCCTGGTGCACCGCCGTCCAGAGATCAGTTCTGGACGGGAACCCTTTTCCTCCCTGGCGAGCGCAGCCAGCCAGGCACGCCAGAGGAAGTTTGCATCGATGCGCTGCGCGGCGTTGAGATCGCCTGCACAGCCAGCTCCTTGGCCGAACTTGTCGGTGAGGTCCGCCTCTCCGACGAACCTGCGTCCGACGCAGACACGGGCGGCCCCGAGAACCTCCTCGCGGGCCTCCTCGATCAACTCCACGTTTCCGGCGGGCCTGCCGTAGACTTGGAGTCCGTAGGCTCCACCGACCCGATGCTGGTCGACTCCGACACCGCGTCGCTCGACACGTTCCCCACCAACGTGGTGGTCTACGACGAACCTCTCCCCCACGCAGAGAGCGAAGGAAGCACCGTCACTGAGGTGCTAGCCATCAGTCATGACGAGTTCCCTGGCGGAGGAGCGCCCGACTAACTCGGCGCGGTGCTGCAAGACCTAACTACGCCCATTCTGGAAGAGGCTCACACAGAGACGTTAGAAGCGCGCCGCCTTCAGCTCATTGAAGGCGCGAAGAAGCTGGCCAGCATGAGACGCTTGTCAGAAGCTTACCAGCAGGAGATGGATCGCGCCGTTGGCGGCTCGCCGGCCCCGGCAGGGCCCAGCCGCCTTGGCGTGGTCCAGCAGCGCGGCGTAGCCATCGCCAGCTTGTTTGGGGCTAGCCGCCTCATGTATGCTACACCAGCGGAGAACATCCGAGCCGCCCAGGCAGCGGCAGATGAGCTGGACAATTTCGAGGGAAAAGAACGCCGCCTCATGATGGAGTGAGTCCAGCGGCTCCTCGACGCGGCCGCCGCGCAGAACGAGGCCGGCTGCCGCACGGCGGTGCCGCAGCGGCCAAACGACGACCCGCACCGAGATCAAGGCGCGACGTCTCGGACGCCGACTGGCGGCGTCCGAGGAAGAAAGGACAAGGAGCCGGCTGTCAGCCACAGTCGGACTCACATTACCATAGAGTGCGACCGAGATGGCCGCCCGAGAGCAGTGGAACGACAGGACGACTGTCCGCCTCCCCCTCCCCGTAAGGAGAGGCGAGTCTCCCCGCCGCCTGTTGACCATCCGACTCTCGGTGACCGCCTTTGCCGCCGAGAGGGAGTTGGATCGACCGACTTCACCGGTCCCTGGCGCTGGAAGAAGGAGACGAGCTGGGTTTGCCTTGTTTCGGGCCCCACATTCGGGACGAGCCCTTTCCCAGAGGGTTCACGCTCCCAAGAGACACGCCCAAGTATACCGGCTCCGTGAAGCCGGAAGACTGACTAGTCGACTACTCCACGGCTCTCAGCATAGCAAACGGCAACAAGCGTGTCGTCGTAAAGTACGTTCTGCTCATGCTCCAGGGCACGGCCCGAACATGGCTGAACAGCCTAAAGCCCCGCAGCATCAACAGGTGGGTCGACTTCACTGAAGCATTCGTCCGCAACTTCACCAGCACGTACAAGCGTCCTCCCAAGCCTCGTCAGCTCTCCTTGTGCGTGCAAGGTCCTGACGAGTCGACTCACGACTACCTCACGCGTTGGGTTGAGCTCCGGAACTCCTGCGAGGGCGTGCATGAGGTGCAGGCCATCGAGTACTTCACAGTCGGGCGCCAAGAAGGCACCCTCCTCAAGCACAAGCTCCTCTGCGACGAGCCAGAAACCCTCGACGAGCTGCTGATCATAGCGGACAAGTACGCCATGGCCAACTCTTCCATGAAGGCGGAAATTCAAATCAGCACAACTGGCAAAGTGGCTCCTGAAGCTCCAAGAACTCCGGCAGCAGACGCCGGTCGGCGACAACAGCTGGGCGACAACAAGCGCAAGGCCCCGCAGCTGGCTTCCAGCAGCCGGCAGGTCGCGACCGTTAAAGCCCAGCAGCTAGAAGAGCAGCCTCCGCCCAAGTGACAGAAAGGTGGCAAGCCTAACTGGTTGGCGGCCTTCTCCTATGAGCAGACCTTGGATGGACCTTGCAAGTTCCACAGCGGCGCAGAGCCATCGAATCACACCACCCGGAAGTGCCACTGGCTCTCCAGGATCGCCAAGGGAGACGGCCTCCTGCCACCCCCGCCTGCTGGGCAGCCGCCTCCGCCTGCGCCCCAACAGCCGGCAGTCAGGCCAGTCGGCGCAATACAAGACGAATACCCTGAAGAACATGGAGCCTACGTGGTGTTCACCAGTATGGCTGATGATCGACGCAGCAGGCGGCTGCAGCGACAAGAGGTGAACGCAGTAGCCTCAGAGACGCCAGAGTTCATGCACTGGTCTGGGAAGCCCATCAGCTGGAGCAGGGCTGAACACCCAGAAGTGATGCCGAGTCCGGGCTCCTACGCCTTGGTCCTGGATGCCACCTTTGCTACGGAAAAATGGGCCGCGCGTTTCTCGTGAGTTCTGATAGACGGGGGCAACATCATCAATATCCTGTACAAGGATACCATGGAGAAGTTAGGAATCAAGCAAAGACAGCTTCAAAGCAGCCGGACAGTGTTCCACGGCATTGTACCTGGGCTTTCCTGCTCGCCGATCGGCAAAATCCTGATGGACGTCCTCTTTGGGGACAAAGATCACTTCCGAAGAGAGTCTATTTGGTTTGAGGTGGTGGACCTTGAGAGCCCATTCCATGCGCTACTTGGCCGACCCGCCTTGGCCAAGTTCATGGCGGTCCCCCACTATGCTTACCTCAAGATGAAGATGCCCAATTCCAGGGGAATTCTGACTGTGGCAGGCGACTACTGGAAGTCGTCTGCTTGCGCAGCTGAGAGCAGTCGGCTGGCCGAGTCCCTGGTAATCGCGGCTGAGAAGCGGCTCCTTGAGCGAGTTGTGGTGATGGCCGGCAAGAAGCCTGAGGTATCGCCCAGCCCAAAAGAGTCGGAGGCTGAGGGTTCGTTCAAGCCGGCTAAATAGACAAAGAAGATACCCTTGGATCCGGAGCACCCAGAGAGGTACGCCGTCGTAGGTGCAAACCTCGACAGCAAATAGGAAGGCGAGCTCATCGATTTCCTCCGTGAGAATCGGGACATCTTCGCATGGTCCCCCAAAGACATGCCAGGTGTACCGATGGATTTCGCCGAGCACAAGTTACATGTCCAATCTGATGCAAAGCCGGTGAGGCAGCCCCTGCGCCGCTTATCAGAAGAGAAGAGAAGAGTTGTCGGAGAAGAGATAGCCCGACTCCTAGCAGCCGGATTCATTATGGAAGTTTTCTTTACGGAGTGGCTGGCAAATCCGGTCCTGGTACTAAAGAAGAACAAGCAGTGGAGAATGTGTATTGACTAAACGAGACTCAACAAGGCCTGCCCCAAGGACCCATTTGCTCTACCAAGAATCGATCAGGTGATAGAATCCACAGCGGAATGTGAGCTGTTGAGTTTCTTGGAAGCAAACATGGCGAGCAACCATTTCCTCGTGCAGCAACTCAGCGGGTACTTCAAAGGATGCGAGTTCCTTCATGTACCAAGGAATGACAACGACCAAGTAGATGCATTGGCACGAATCGGCTCTACCCGCCAAGCAATACCATCTGGTGTCGCCCTTCAACGCCTTCTCAAGCTGTTCGTCAAGCCCTTGCCAGAATCAGACTCCATCTTCGTACCGGCTCCTCCCGAAGACGTCGGATCCGACTCCAGAGCCCCGGCAGGCGGCACGAGGATCTCGGCAGATGACTCCGGAGCCACCACAGTCGAGGCTAGCCCAGGGACGGCGGAACCCGGCCCGGGGACTGCGGTGGCGGACTCGAAGATTCCAGAACTCGGCCCAAGGACCGCGCCAGTCGGCCTGGGGACTTCATCAACCCAGCAAGCGGTTATTGACTCCAACTCGCCGCCTCCCAGCCCAGCCGCCCTCGTCCAAGTCACAGTTCTGGTAGTCGAAGAAATAGCAGCACCCTCATGGGCCCAACCCATCCTCAAATTCCTGGTGAACAAAGAGCTACCAACTGATGAGACCTCCGCTCGGCAAGTACAACGCCGGGCGGCAGCCTATACCATAGTCAACAGAGAGCTGGTCAGGCGCAGCATCACTGGTGTCTACCAGCGCTGCATAGAGCCCGAGCAAGGCCAAGCGATTCTCAAAGACATCCATCAAGGTGAATGCGGCCACCATGTGGCTTCAAGAGCACTCGTCGCCAAAGCCTTTCGGCACGGTTTCTTCTGGCCGACTGCCTTGGAAGAGGCCAAGGAGTTGGTCCAAAAATGCAAAGGATGCCAAAAGTTCAGCTCCAAGACGCACCAGCCGGCTTCTGCGCTCAAGACCATCTGCATTGCCTGGCCTTTCGCAGTTTGGGGTCTAGACTTGGTGGGACCATTCAAGACAGCACGAGGTGGTTTAACTCACCTACTTGTCGTAGTGGACAAGTTCACCAAGTGGATAGAAGCAAAGCCAATTAAGAAACTGAACGGTCCGACTGCCGTGACCTTCATCACCGATATCACAATTCGGTATGGCGTACCACACAACATCATCATCGACAACGGCAAAATTTTTGCCAAAGGCGCCTTGGCCCGTTTCTGCGCAACATAGGGCATCCGAATGGACCTAGCGCCCGTCGCCCACTCGCAGTCAAACGGCCAAGTGGAGCGAGCAAACAGCCTCATCCTGTCCGGCATCAAGCCTCGGTTGATCGAGCCTCTGGAGCGCTCGGCTGGCTGTTGGCTCGACGAGCTGCCAGCCGTCCTCTGGAGTCTACGCACGACTCCAAACAAGTCAACCGGCTTCACGCCCTTCTTCCTCGTCTATGGTGCCGAAGCCATCATCCCAACGGACATAGAGTTCGACTCCCCATGAGTCACCATGTACACCGAGGAGGAAGCAGAAGAAGCACGACAAGACGGCGTCGATCTGCTGGAAGAGGGCCGGCTGTTGGCACTCAGCCGGTCCAGCATCTACCAGCAGAGCCTGCGCTGGTACCACAACAGGAAGGTCAGGCCAAGAACTTTCCAAGAAGGCGACCTTGTGCTCCGGCTGATCTAGCGAACAGCTGGCCAGCACAAGCTGTCGGCGCCTTGGGAAGGCCCTTTCATCATCAGCAAAGTATTGGGCAACGACTCCTACTACCTAATCGACGCTCAGAAGCCCCGAGCACGCAAGAGGGACGACTTCGGCAAGGAGACAGAGCGTCCATGGAATGCAAACCTCCTCCAAAGATTTTACAGCTGATGTAGTATGTACCATGCTACCTTTTGTATTAAAGAACCAAGACTTCGGGGCCCCCGAGGCGAGCTCGGGGACTGCCCTCTTTTGTCTGCATCATAAAAATTATGACTGCAAGTATGTTACTCCTTTTTATGCCGTTTGGCACCGGGCTCGACAAATCGGCCTGGGGACTTGCCGACTTGCACTATGAAATGCTTCCTACAGTCGGACAAGTAGTGTGTAAACGCTCAAACCGTCTCCTATCAGAAGCCGCAGCTCGCATAGCGACTGTACGGTGGGCAGTAGTAAGCTAGAATGGGCATTCGCATGAAAAAAGGGTAAGGACTCAAAGCATAAAACATAGCTCAAGACGGCTTCCAGCCTTTCTCGCAAACCGACTCTCGGATAGTCGAACTGCCGCTTCCTATCCAACTTGCTCAAAAAAATCTTGAAATCGGCTAAGTACTTGCTTTCCCAAAGTAGCCTAGCACTTGATCCAGCAATAGTCCGCAGAGCGGCTGTCCGATTGGCCAGGCAGGCAACTAAGAGAAAGCGGCAAAGGAAAAAAGCCAAAAGAACAATGAGCAAGAAAAGAAAGATATATATATTATATAACATAGGCCCTTGGCCGAATTGTCGAGTAGAGGTTCAAAATACAACCCGCGGGTGGAATTGTGCGAATTAACAAGTTCTTCAAAGACTACTGAAGCAGATAAAATAAAAGATACAGCGGCAGCTTAGGAGGCAGCAGACGGATTCGGAGGGTCGGAGGAGGCGCCAGCGTCAGGTGTCGGGGCAGCCGGCTGGCTAGTCTCGGCTTGATCACCTCCGACGGTAGTCGACTCAGTCGCACGCGGCTCGTTGCTGGAGGCGTGGTCGGGCTGAGGCTGGCCGTCTGCTCCGTCTTCTGGTGCCTCCGCCTCGCCTCCATCCTCCGCCTCGTCCTCCTCCTTGACGCTGGAGCCAATCACCTCCGCCGAGTCTTCGCCGTAGTCTGGGTTCATCCCAAACCACTCCGGCGGTACCTCCTTGCCATCTTCAGACCACTCGAGGACGAAGATGCCGGTGTCGGTGTACTCGGCGATCACCGCAGCATGTTTGACGAGGGCATATTCCGCAGCCGCTAGCTCCGGCTGGGCCTCCGACCGAAGCGTGGCCAACCGGTCTAGATCCAGCCCCGGGTACCACGCCTTGACGAACTCCAAGGCCCGGCGCGCTCCAGCCCGGGCCGAAGAGCCCTTCCAGGCCTCAAGACGACCAGCCGCGGCCTCCAGCCAGTTGGCCGTCAGGCTGGGGGTGCGCGGAGCCTGCATATCCGGCCAAAGGGCGGCAATCGCCTTGGCATCGACGCGCTGAAGCCGGCGCAGCATCTGGTGAGCCGGCCGGAGGCGAGCCTCGATGCTCAGCATGTGCTCATCAAGAGTTCGGGGGGCATCGGCGGTGATCTCTGCGCCCTCCGCCCTCCGACTTTCACGGTCGGCCTTGATGGCTTGGATGGCGGCCTGCGACTGCCCAGGGAAGAAGTCTGCAAAGACGCGAAGAAACGAGGAAGCTAGTCAAAAACCAGGAGTCAGCACGATTTAAATTGGCAGCTCAAAGAAAGAAAATAAAGAGACTCACCATCAACGATGTCTTCAATCTCGTGGAAGCCGGAGGACAGCAGTGCCTCCCTGTCAGACAAGGAGGAGCGCTCACACGCGAACTCGGCCAAGAGGGTGGTTTCCGTATCCTCCGCCTCCTTCTGCGACTTCACAAGCAGCTCCTTCTGCTCTGCCAACTGAGTGGCCAGCAGATCGCGCTCTGTGGCGAGCCTGCTGCACTCCTCCCCTTTGGCGCACAGGGCGGAGTTGGCTTCGCTCAGCTTCTATTGAAGAGCAGCGTTGGCTCCTGAAGAAAAGGAAGAAAGATAACAGTCGTCAATAAAGTAGGTCACCGGGGAGATCCGGCCCGACTGCTCAGCAGTCGGCCCGAATCTCGGGGACTACAGCCCGCGGGTGCGCTAGCGCGCCCCTGCAGAGAAGAAAAAAGGACTTACTCCGGCTCTTCGCCAAATCGGCGGTCCGCTTTCCCAGCTCTTCAACATTACGGTTGAAGGCAGTGACGCAGAGGTTGTGGTAATCCTGCGACAAGCATTTCAGACAAAGTTAGTACCCAGAAGTTCATCAATTGGAGTTCCGGGTCGCCTGCTCAGCAGCCGGCCCAAAACTCGGGGACTACACCCAGTGGGTGCGCTGGCACGCCCCGCAGAGAGGAACAAGAAAACAAAGACCAAAGGAAAAAAACATACCCGAACGGCTGCCCGCGACGCTAGGAATGCCTTGGTGCAACTCTGGAGAGCGTCGCCCTCAGCATGGAGCTTCGCCTGGACGTCCAGGAGCGCCCGGTTCAGCGGCCCTGTGCCGCCTCCTCGCACCCACCCCATAGGTGCGGCGCTCGTCGCTTCGGCGTCTGGGGCCGCCGAGCTGGCGGTTCCGGCTTCCAGGGGGCGGGGTGCCAAAGTCGCCTTCTCCAGACAACGGCGCGTTGGCGAGCCGACTTAGAGGAGTAGCCTCGCCACGGCCTCGTCTTCGGTCGACGGCACCGGAGGGTTTGCTGGCTGCTCGCCTTGCGCGCCTTCAGACGGCGGCGGAGGCAGCGGTGGAACGTTCACGTCCGAAGTAGAGGGGTCGCCGCCTTCCCTCTCCTCGACGGGGTTCTCCCCGCCGGCTTCTCCAGTTGGCCCCATGAACTCCGGAGGCGGCGGCGCAGAGTTCAACAGGGTGACAAGCACTGCCGACTGGCGGCGTGCAGCTTCCTCAGCCCGCTGCTTCGCCGCAGCGGCGGCTTCGGCCTCCGCTAGTTTTTTCTTAGCGGAGGCCTCCGCCCTGTCGGCCTCCGCATTCTCCAGGCGGAGGGCCTCTTCTTCGTCGCGCTTCTCCTGCGCATTCCGCTCCGTCGCCTCCCAGAGGTCAACAGTGGGGTCAATCCACCGAGTGGTGGCAGACGTCTCTGCTGACCCCATGACGGAGGCGGCGGCGACCCGCTCAAGAGAGAGGGGAGCCCTGAAGCAAGAGGGGCAAGCAGAGACTCAGACAAATCACGAAGAAAGAATAAAACTTTGAAGACAGAATACTTACGCAGAGACCAACAGCGGCTTCTTCACTTCCTTACGGAAGCGGATGGCCTTCGCGGCTGCCTCGTCCCGCCGGGTCGCCACAGCCGAGCCATTGGGCTTCTTCGGCCGACTGCGAAACAAGGTCAGCACGGCCCTGCGCTTCTTCCCGCCACCTGGAGCGCTCGGCGCGGCAGAAGAGCCCGCGCCAGGCTGGCTGACTCCTGGGCGGTGGCGAGGGGCGACTTCTCCCTCGACGTTGTCTTTGGGCCAGTCGGCGAAGGTAGCCGAAGGCCTGAAGTCTCCTGTTGTCCCTCCTCCTCCCTCGGCGTCGTCTTCCAGAGCCGACGCCCCCAGATCGGGGTCGTCGATGTCGCTCTCCGCCCGGTCGGCGAGGAACTCACGGGCCGGCCCCGAGGGGCCGGCTGGTGGGTGAAGAAGGGGATTCTAACCAAAGCCGGCTGGTCAAAACAAAACTCGGCAAGAAGAAGACAATCTAAAGAAAGAAAAGAAAGGCGACTCACCACGGGCGGGGGGTTGGCGCGGTAGTACGGCTCCTTGCCGAATCGCCAGTCCTCTAGGAGCCTGCTGTCCGAGAGTTAGTTCACCATGAAGGCCACCTCTTCGTGAGGCATGTCCTTGGTGCACATCCGACTCGGGTCGTGGTGCCCGCTCATCTGGCATATCATGTGAGGGCGGCCTTGGAGTGGTAGAACTCGGCGCGAAACGAAGGCGGCCAGCAGGTCCGGACCAGTCAGACCATCTGACGGCGTCAGCACTCGAAGTCACATGATGGCGTCGGCTCCCGCAGGCGTCAGCGACCTGGCCCGGTACAACCAGTTGGGCAGTCTCCCAGCCGGCGGGCCAGCTTCGAAAGCCGGCAGGTTGACCCAATCGACCCTCGTGGCGACGTTCCTGACATAGAAGTAGGATCTCTGCCACATCTTCACCGACTTTATCAATGAGATGGAGGGGAAGGGATTGTCAGCCCCCGACCTTCGCACGACGATGAAGGCGCCGCACTGAGCCGGCAGGCCCGCGGCCTGGGTGCCGAGCTTGGAGAAGAAGAACTCCCCCTGGAGCTCGAGGGTGGGGAGGACTCCGAGGAAGCCTTCGCACAGGGCCACGAAGGCGGACAGCAGCACCACTGCGTTGGGGGTGAGGTGGTGTGGCTGGAGACCGTAGGACTCCAGGAAGGACCGGAAAAAACTGCTCGCCGGCAGCCCCAGCCCGCGCAGGCAGTGCGAATGGAAGATGACCCGCTCGCCCTCCTGCGGTGCGGGGGAAATCTCCCCCTCCAGCGCAAGACGCACCTGCACGCGATCCTTGCCGGGAAGCCGATGGTCCGGTGGAGGAACTCAACGTGGTCTTCATGAACTTCGGAACCATCCCAGGTGCCGGAGCGAACTAGGGGAGGCGCGGCAGCGGAGGAAGAACTCATCGCGAGCTGTCGCCGCAGCGTTCGCTGGAGCTTGGGCGTGCGGCGGAGTGAAGAAGAGGAGAGGAAGGAGGAGAGCAAGGAGCAGCAAGGAGGAAGAGAACGAGGAGTAGTGGGAAGAAGGGGCGCACCTGCCCCCCTCTTCCCCGTACTTATAGCCCCGTGGGCTGCGAAGCCGAGGGGGCGGACGTGGGGATTTACTGCGCCCACAACCCCACGACCCCCACGATCCACGTAAAGTTACTGCGCACAGTAACTCCACGGGAATCCCAACCGTCCACCGGGGCTGCAGCGGATCCGCTCGGGCGCCGAGGCGCGGTAGTGGCGGGCCCCGCCTATGGGCCTGTCCCGTCGCACGCGTAGGCTGGCAGGACGGCCTGGCCACATGCCCTCGCGTGACAGGCCAAGAACGGGCGGCGGCCTGGAGGCTTAGCTAGCACGCCACTTAAAATCCCGCCGCGACGTTCGAAATACTGAGCAAGTCGGAATTGAGTGAGTCCGAGTTGAGCAAGTCCAACTCCTTCTAGATGGCCCGGCAGAAGTCAATCAAAGACCATGTGTTGAGCACTCGGAAAGATAAACTACTGAGGCTTCTCGGCCGATCGTCCGCGGCGCCTCACCAGCTTCGGGGACTACTATCAGAGTAATGGGCCACGGGTAGGCCAACCCGAGTCCCATAACCTTTCAAGACATCAGGGAAGGCTGCGCCCCTCAAGACCCCAGGGCGAAGAGCCGCCTCCTGAGGAGTCGACGGCAGGACGGCCGACTGCCCGCTCATGGCCGAGTCCCAGGGACGACTTCCAGAGAAGCCGACTTTGGGGAGTCGGCCTACGACTCCAACAAACCCATGACCTCATCGAAGGGGACGGGGCAGGGGCGTGGCTACTGTGAAGCCCACTCTCGCCCCTTACCAAGGGCAGGCATGGCCACAACACGCCGTACTCGGGAAGATCTCCGTGCGGCGTGGCACTGTGCCCTGCCGGCCGTGACATCAGCATCACAGTACCGAGTCCTGCGCCCACGACAGCTTGTCTGAACGGCCCGGAAGCAGCAGGTCCCACCAGTCAGTGAGACCCTAGGAGACGCCGAGAGGACCACCAGTCGGATCCGTCAGGAGTCGGCCCGGGGAGTCGGCCAAGCCCTCCCCTAGGCCCCATGCACCATTATTCAAGATGTGATGGGGAGTGGCAATAGTGATCGCCCGCCAGGCGGCGGGACTGTTGCCACGACCCCATGACCAAGCCCGCGTCATCAGAAGCACGGCTATAGTAATCAGCAGCCGGCAAGACCCGCCCACGGCGGACGCGGCCTGACGGCTCCGTCCCAGACCAGTCGGCGGGGCCCACCGATTGCCGGGACCCAGCAGTCGGCGGAGAATTCGGAGGCCAGAGGCATTGACGGCTGGGCCCGCGCCTAGTCGAATTACCATTGTACCCCTGGGGGGTAGGCCTATATAAACCCCCCAGGGCACCCATGCAAAGGGTTGGAACCCACTAGCTCTAGAACATACCAGATAGAAGGAGAGAGCTAGCCTTGCCCTCTCCTACCTCTAAGAAACAGTTCAAGGAGCAACCGTGTAAACACTTGGCCATAGTGATCATGCGGAGACCCCGAAGAGCAGCAGTAGGGGTATTATCTCCCCGGAGAGCCCTGAAGCTGGGTAAGATTCGCCGGCATGCATGTCTTCGCCTCATCCCGTTTCCAGGCACCTGCGACGTTCTACTCGCCCCCACCATGATAAGCCATCCGCTGGCATATGTCGCACCAAACCCCCGACATCGGGCGTTTGAGCTTGAGGTAGGGGAAGGATTCGATTGAGCACGGGAGGGAAAAATAAAAGCCTTGTCCCGTATATAAAGAGGGTGATTATCAAGCATCCTCTTCGTGTCCGCTTGGACTTGCCTATAATCTAGGAGTCCTAGAAGAGGTTGCTTTACCCACGCCCGTGTTGATGAGAATCCCGGAATAATGGGACACGATCTCTGCTTTAACAAGACGTGCCAAGGAAACCACCTCGCATAACGCGCTGAGATGGGACCGTAAAATGGTTCGAATAAAAGCTTGGTCGTGGTGTGATGTCACACTATGGAATACGTCAGCAGATTAGATTTGTGTAAATATTGTTCTCTCTATGGCAATATGTGGAAACTTATTTTGCAGAGCCGGACACTATCTTTGTGTTCAAAATCTTCTATGAATTATTTGGAGGAGGAACCCGCCTTGCAATGCCGAAGACAATATGTGTGTCGGACTCGTCGTCATTGAAGCCTGGTTCAGGGGCTACTGAGGGAGTCCTGGATTAGGGGGTGTTCGGATGGCCGGACTATACCTTCAGCCGGACTCTTGGACTATGAAGATACAAGATTGAAGACTCCGTCCCGTGTCCGGAAGGGACTTTCCTTGGCGAGGAAGGCAAGCTTGGCGATACGGAATTGCAAATCTCCTACCATTGTAACCGACTCTATGTAACCCTAACCCTACCCGGTGTCTATATAAACCGGAGGGTTTTAGTCCGTAGGACAACATACACATCAACAATCATACCATAGGCTAGCTTCTAGGGTTTAGCCTCTTCGATCTCGTGGTAGATCTACTCTTGTACTACTCATATCATCAATATTAATCAAGCAGGACGTAGGGTTTTACCTCCATCGAGAGAGCCCGAACCTGGGTAAAACTTCGTGTCCCCTGCCTCCTGTTACCATCCGGCCTAGACGCACAGATCGGGACCCCCTACCCGAGATCCGCCGGTTTTGACACCGACAATGACTATCTTATTGAACTTGGTATTACTCATGAATTATGTGCTCCTTATACTCCTCAGCAAAATGGCGTCATGGAGCGCAAGAACAAGACTCTTGTTGAGATGGCCCGCACTATGCTTGATGAGTACAAGACACCTCCTCGCTTCTGGCCTGAGGCAATTGATACTGCGTGCCACATCATCAACAGGGTTTATCTTCACAAATTCTTCAAGAAGACAGCATATGAACTTCTCACTGACAAGAAACCCAATGTGAGTTATTTCAAAGTCTTCGGTGCTCAATGTTGGATTAGAGATCCTCATCACAGTTTTAAATTTGCACCGAAAGCACATGAAGGTTTTATGCTCGGTTATGGTATGGACTCGCACACCTACAGAGTCTTCAACACCTGTCATCACACGGTTGTTGAAACTGTAGATGTGCGGTTCGATGAGACTAATGGCTCGCAAAGAGCGCACCTACCTCCTGTCATAGATGAAATACCTCCTGAGGAATCTCTTAATCTCAAGGCTACAGAGGATGTCATTCCTACTGAAGAATCAGCTGAAGAAGTTATTCTAGAGCATGAAGAACGTCATGCTAATGCACCTGAGGAAAATGGTGCTAAAGAAAATGTTGATCAAATTCCTCAACGTCAACCCGCTCATCCTCGCGTCACAAATGAAGTGCAAATTGAGAAAATCATCAGCGACATCAACATTCCAGGTCCTCTCACATGCTCAAGAGCTTCACATTTATCTAACTTTTGTGGGCACTTTGCTTTCGTCTCTATCGCAGAGCCCACTAAGGTAGATGAAGCATTTCTGGAGCCTAAGTGGATTCAAGCTATGCAAGAGGAATTACATCAATTCGAGCTTAACAATGTCTGGGAATTGGTCAATCGTCCAAATCCTCGCAAGCAAAATATCATCGGCACAAAGTGGATCTACCGCAACAAGCAAGATGAAAATGGCCTTGTGGTGAGGAATAAGGCACGGCTTGTAGCTCAAGGCTAAACACGGGTTGAAGGAATTGATTTTGATGAAACTTTTGCACCTATTGCTAGACTTGAAGCTATTCCCATATTACTTGCTTATGCTAACCATCATGATATCACTTTATATCAAATGGATGTGAAAAGTGCATTCATCAATGGTAAGCTTGAGGAAGAAGTGTATGTTGCTCAACCCCCAGGTTTTGAAGATACAAAGCATCCTGACAAAGCCTTCAGACTCAATAAGGCCCTCTAAGGCCTTAAGTAGGCCCCATAGGCGTGGTATGATAATTTGAAGGAATTCCTCATGAAGGAAGGCTTCAAACCCGGTTCACTTGACCCAACTCTTTTCTCTAAATCTTATGATGGTGAATTGTTTGTGTGCCAAATTTGTGTTGATGATATCATTTTTGGCTGTAGTGACCAACGTTGCAGTGATGAATTTGCCTATATGATGAGTGAAGAATATCAAATGTCTATGATGGGAGAATTGAAATTCTTCTTAGGTATTCAAATTCGTCAACAGCGCAATGGCATATTCATATCTCAGGAGAAATGCCTCAAGGATGTACTGAGGAAATTTGGCATGCAAGATCGCAAAGGAGTCAAAATCCCTATGCCCACAAATGGCCATCTATGCACTCATGAAAATGGTATTGACTTCGATCAAAAGGTATACCGCTCCATGATTGGTTCTTTATTGTACATATGTGCATCTAGGCCAGATATTATGCTTAGTGTTTGCATGTGTGCCCGATTTCAAGCTACACCGAAGGAATCACACCATAAGGTTGTGAAGCATATTCTTCGATATCTAGATCACACACCAACACTTGGATTATGGTTCCCCGAGGGCTCGGCTTTTGATCTCATTGGATTTTCAGACTCTGACTATGCTGGTGATCGTGTGGACTGCAAGTCAACATCTGGCACATGCCATATCCTCGGACAATCTTTGGTCTGTTGGTCCTCGGAGAAACAGAACTGCATGTCATTGTCTACTTCTGAAGCTGAGTACATTGCTGCTGGTTCTTGCTGTGCTCAACTACTATGGATGAAGCAAACTCTCAAGGACTACGGCGTCAACGTGAAGAATGTGCCACTCTACTGTGACAATGAGAGTGCCATCAAGATTGCTCATAACCCAGTTCAGCACTCGAAGACAAAGCACATTCAGATTCGTCATCATTTTTTTGTGATCATGTGTTGAAGGGCGACATCTCTATTGAGCATGTGAAGACTGAAGAACAGCTAGCCAATATCTTCACTAAGCCCTTGGATGAGAAGAGAATTAGCAAGTTGCGGTGTGAGCTAAATATCCTAGAATCTTCGAATGTTCTTTGAAAAGGACACTCATCCTAACACTTATGCAAAATTGATGACTTAGATGTGCAACACATAAAGAAACATTTTTCTTCAATCAATGAAGACTAACACTCTAAGTGTGAAGAAATTAACGAAGAATTTGATTCTCATAACCCTACGACAATTGTACGCGGTGTCTGAAATCATCATTCTTATACGGTGGGTCACGCCACCACAAAATGTTGAAAATCTTCAATTGAGCTTTTCCTAAGTTCTTTGAAATTCCTTAGTTGTTTTTCAATTTGCATTGTCTTCACCATTTCCGTCGTTTTTTCATTAGCTATATATATATATATATATATATATATATATATATATATATATATATATATATGTCCTCTACAGCATTCACTTACTGCTATTTCTTCAAGTTGCTTGTTCCGCTAAGTGAATGTGATCGGACCCTTCCCCATCTATGCTAGACTCAACCCAGTCTATTCGCAAATTCTTCATGTGCGTTCTATTTGAAACTCATTCAAAATCTTCACTGTGTCCTTGTCAGCTGAAGAAATTGCGAATGGAACTTTAAAACCTATCTTATCTAAATTTTCGGCTATGCCGCTCAAACCATTCCACATTCTATGCGATGTTTATCCATTCACCCACGATCTCACACGATCTCCACTTCTCAGTACGTGGGTGACACATGTCAAGCGAATGAGAAGGGTTAGGGGCACTGAGGGAGTCCTGGATTAGGGGGTCTCCAGACAGCCGGACTATATCCTTTGGCCGGACTGTTGGACTATGAAGATACAAGATTGAAGACTTCGTCTCGTGTCCGGATAGGAATCTACTTGGCGTGGAAGGCAAGCTAGGCAATACAGATATGTATATCTCCTCCTTTGTAACCGACCATGTGTAACCCTAGCCCCCTCTGCTCTCTATATAAACCGGAGGGTTTTAGTCCGTAGGGAAATATACAATCATACCATAGGCTAACTTCTAGGGTTTAGCCTCTCTGATCTCGTGGTAGATCAACTCTTGTAATACTCATATCATCAAGAATAAATCAAGCAGGACGTAGGGTTTTACCTCAATCAAGAGGGCCCGAACCTGGGTAAAACATCGTGTTCCCTGCCTCCTGTTACCATCCGCCTTAGATGCATAGTTTGGGATCCCCTACCCGAGATCCGCCGGTTTTGACACCGACATTGGTGCATTCATTGAGAGTTCCTCTATGTCGTCGCTGTTAGGCTTGATGGCTCCTACGATCATCGATAGCGATGCAGTCCAGGGTGAAACTTTTCTCCCCAGACAGATCTTTGTGTTCGGCGGCTTCGCACTGCGGGCCAACTCGCTTGGCCATCTGGAGCAGATCAAAAGTTACGCCCCTGGCTACCAGGTCAGGTTTGGAAGCTTAAACTACACGGCCGATATCCGCGGAGACTTGATCTTCGACGGATTCGAGCCCATGCCTTGTGCGCCGCGCGGTGATGATGAGCACGATTTAGCTCTACCATCGGACCGTATTTAGGAGATCGCACCGGCAGCCGCTCCGAGCCTCAATTCGGAGCCAGTTGCGCCATCCATGGACGGGTGGATAGACCCCGTCATGGAGGCCGTATCCTCAGCGGCGGTCAAGCCGAATATCGACCTTACCCTTCACGAGAGTCGTCTTGCCAAACTGTCGGATCCTTCTCCGGCCACGGACTCCGAACCGCCTGCGCCCGTTCCTATCGAATCCGATTGGGCGCCGATCATGGAGTTTACCTCCGTGGATATTTTTCAGCACTTGCCCTTTGGTGACATACTGAACTCATTAAGGTCTCTCTCCTTGTCAGGAGAGACCTGGCCGAACTGCGTCCGGCAGGATTGGGATGCGGATGACGAAGAAATTCGCCGCCCACCCACCACCCACTTAGTATCCACTGTCGACGACTTAACTGACATGCTCGACTTCGACTCCGAAGACATCGACGGTATGGATGACGATGCGGGAGACGAAGAGGAACCACTGCCCACAGGGCACTGGACAGCCACCTCATCATATGATATATACATGGTGGATTCACCCAAAGAAGGCAATGGCGACGAGACAACGGAGGATGACCCCTCCAAAAAGCAACCCAAGCATCGGCATCAGCGGCGCCACTCTAAGTCCTGCCAAGGAAAAAGTGGTGATACCGGCACCGGAGCCCTCCTAAGAGAGCGGCGGATGGAGAGGCAGAGGATGGTAATTACATGCCTCCCTCCAAAGACGAGGCAAGCCTCGACGATGACGAATTCGTCGTGCCAGAGGATCCTGTCGAACAAAAGCGCTTGAAGCGCCGGCTTATAGCCACGGCAAATAGCCTTAAGAAAAAGTAGCAGCAGCTTCAAGTTGATCAAGATTTGCTAGCTGACAGATGGACTGAAGTCCTGGCGGCCGAGGAATATAAACTCGAACGCCCCTCCAAGAGTTACCCAAAGTGCGGGTTGCTACCCCGACTGGAGGAGGAAGCACCGAAACCTACATCCCTGGCGTATGACGCGGTTGATCGGCCACCTCATGGCCGTGACAGAGAGGCATTCCATCCAAAAGCTCAGCCCGCACCCCAACGCCATTCAAATAAAAAGGCATGGGTAAATACGCCAGACCTGCGAGACGTATTGGAGGACAAAGCAAAACATGCAAGATCGATCTATGGATCACGAGGGCGCGCCACTATGCGAGACAATAATCGTCACGCCGGATACAGTAAAAGTAAGTCCGGCCGGGCCAAACACAGCGGGCAAGACTCATTCGAGCTGCGTCGCGGCATAGCCCAGTTTAGAGGCGCCACACACCCCCTATGCTTCACAGACGAAGTAATGGATCATCAAATCCCAAAGGGTTTCAAACCCGTAAATATAGAATCATACGACGGCACAACAGATCATGCGGTATGGATCGAGGATTTCCTCCTGCATATCCACATGGCCCGCGGTGATGATCTACACGCCATTAAATACCTCCCACTCAAGCTCAAAGGACCAGCTCGGCATTGGCTCAATAGCCTGCCAGCAGAGTCCATTGGCTGTTGGGAGGATCTGGAAGCCGCATTCCTAGACAACTTCCAGGGAACTTACGTGCGACCCCCAGATGCCAATGACTTGAGCCAGATAATTCAGCAGCCAGAGGAATCGGCCAGGAAATTCTGGACATGGTTCCTAACAAAGAAAAATCAAATCATCGACTATCCGGATGCAGAGGCCCTAGCAGCTTTTAAGCACAACATTCACGACGAGTGGCTCGCGCGGCACCTTGGCCAGGAAAAGCCGAAACTATGGCAGCCCTCACAACATATCAAAGAACCATCGTACTTCGGATACCAAGGATGGCAATGGTAGGTCACGTCGCAACAAACATAAGCGCCGCAGTAACAACGACAATACCGAGGATACGGCAGTCAATGCCGGATTCAAAGGCTCTAAACCCGGTCGCGGAAAAAGCCATTCAAAAGAAGCACTCCGGGCCCGTCCAGTTTGGACCGTATACTCGATCGCTCGTGCCAAATACACGGCACCCCCGACAAGCCAGCCAACCACACCAAAAAGGATTGTTGGGTGTTCAAGCAGGCCGGCAAGTTAAATGCCGAAAACAAAGATAAGGGGTCACATAGCGATGACGAGGAGGAGCCCCGGCAGCCGAACACCGAAGGACGGAAGAGGTTCCCCACAAGTGCGGACAGTGAACATGATATACGCAACCCACATTCCCAAGAGGGAGCGGAAGCGTGCGCTCAGGGACGTATATGCGTTGGAGCCAGTCACCCCAAAGTTCAACCCATGGTCCTCCTGTCTGATCACCTTCGATTGAAGGGACCACCCCACTAGTTTCCGTCATGGAGGATTTGCCGCACTGGTCCTATACCCAATCATTGGCGGATTTCACCTCACTCAAGTCCTTATGGATGGCGGCAGCATCCTGAACCTGCTTTACCAGGACACAGTGCGTAAAATGGGCATAGACCCCTCAAGGATCAAACCCACAAAAACGACCTTTAAAGGCGTCATAACAGGTGTAGAGGCCCATTGCACAGGCTCAGTCACACTGGAAGTGGTCTTCGGATCCTCGGATAACTTCCGAAGCGAAGAGTTAATCTTCGACATAGTCCCGTTGCGCAGTGGCTATGATGCACTGCTCAGGCGAACCGGATTTGCAAGATTCAATGCGATACCGCATTATGCATATCCCAAGCTCAAGAAGCCAGGACCTCGGGGGGTCATCACAGTCAATGGAAACACAGAGCGCTCTCTTCGCACGGAGGAGCATACTGCGGCCCTCGTAGCAGAAGCGCAAAGCAGCCTCTTAAGGCAATCCACTAGTTCCGTGATCAAGGACCCGGACACATTCAAGCGCGCCTGGAGTAATCGGCAACTAGACCGCCTGGCACATTCCGAGCTTGCATAGCAATGCGGCCCCCACCCCGGTCCCAGCCAAACGGCGAAATATGTGCCACGCGTACATAATTACGCATTAAAAATACCATGGGCACAGGTGGGGAGGGGGGCACTACTACGGCACACCCCAAGACGCGGCTTCAACCGCACCAGGGGCTTCCCACTTTGTTATCTTTCTCTTTCAGGACTTTAATCTCTGGAAACCCTGTCCGGCAGCATGATTGCCGAACACATGATGTAGCAACCAAGGAGGCAGAAAGCTACATCACACCACGGAACTCCCTGGTGGATTACGATAACAAGTGAAATATTTGCTTTAATACTATTCCTCAGCTTTCCCTTGGAAGGGACATGTCAAACAGTCCTACTTTTTGCTTATCGCACTACTTGTATCATTCTGCTTTAACGCACCTTTTTGAATAAACAATGCATAGCATTAAGACTATTATTGCATTCTTCCTTTCTATATATATATATATATATATGTATATGTATATATATATATATGTTCATTCATGACATCTAGCACCCGTACACTCTGGTACGGCCAATACGCTAGGGGCTTAAGCATACCCCATAACACGGCTTGAGAAGTCCAAACACTTTCGACAGTGCGGCACCCTGAACTTATAGCATTATATGCATCAGCTCCGAATCATGTCTTGGGTTAATAGTTGGGTTTTCCCGGCTCCCATGTTTTGGTACCTTACGTTCCGCTCTATCGGCTAAGGTAGCACTGGGAGAACTACTGCGATTGTGCCCCGATTCTGCTGGGCTAAGCACCTCAATAGAGAAGGCTAAAACTGACTGTCATGATAAGGCAAGAGACTGGTCGCTGTTCGAGAGGTTTCAAGTCCCTAAATACTTATGCCGCTTAGAGCGAGGAGTCGGCCCTGTCCGGCTTAAGGCGTGTATACAGCAGCCAGAGGAATCGGCCAGGAAATTCTGGACATGGTTCCTAACAAAGAAAAATCAAATCATCGACTATCCGGATGCAGAGGCCCTAGCAGCTTTTAAGCACAACATTCACGACGAGTGGCTCGCGCGGCACCTTGGCCAGGAAAAGCCGAAACTATGGCAGCCCTCACAACATATCAAAGAACCATCGTACTTCGGATACCAAGGATGGCAATGGTAGGTCACGTCGCAACAAACATAAGCGCCGCAGTAACAACGACAATACCGAGGATACGGCAGTCAATGCCGGATTCAAAGGCTCTAAACCCGGTCGCGGAAAAAGCCATTCAAAAGAAGCACTCCGGGCCCGTCCAGTTTGGACCGTATACTCGATCGCTCGTGCCAAATACACGGCACCCCCGACAAGCCAGCCAACCACACCAAAAAGGATTGTTGGGTGTTCAAGCAGGCCGGCAAGTTAAATGCCGAAAACAAAGATAAGGGGTCACATAGCGATGACGAGGAGGAGCCCCGGCAGCCGAACACCGAAGGACGGAAGAGGTTCCCCACAAGTGCGGACAGTGAACATGATATACGCAACCCACATTCCCAAGAGGGAGCGGAAGCGTGCGCTCAGGGACGTATATGCGTTGGAGCCAGTCACCCCAAAGTTCAACCCATGGTCCTCCTGTCTGATCACCTTCGATTGAAGGGACCACCCCACTAGTTTCCGTCATGGAGGATTTGCCGCACTGGTCCTATACCCAATCATTGGCGGATTTCACCTCACTCAAGTCCTTATGGATGGCGGCAGCATCCTGAACCTGCTTTACCAGGACACAGTGCGTAAAATGGGCATAGACCCCTCAAGGATCAAACCCACAAAAACGACCTTTAAAGGCGTCATACCAGGTGTAGAGGCCCATTGCACAGGCTCAGTCACACTGGAAGTGGTCTTCGGATCCTCGGATAACTTCCGAAGCGAAGAGTTAATCTTCGACATAGTCCCGTTGCGCAGTGGCTATGATGCACTGCTCAGGCGAACCGGATTTGCAAGATTCAATGCGATACCGCATTATGCATATCCCAAGCTCAAGAAGCCAGGACCTCGGGGGGTTATCACAGTCAATGGAAACACAGAGCGCTCTCTTCGCACGGAGGAGCATACTGCGGCCCTCGTAGCAGAAGCGCAAAGCAGCCTCTTAAGGCAATCCACTAGTTCCGTGATCAAGGACCCGGACACATTCAAGCGCGCCTGGAGTAATCGGCAACTAGACCGCCTGGCACATTCCGAGCTTGCATAGCAATGCGGCCCCCACCCCGGTCCCAGCCAAACGGCGAAATATGTGCCACGCGTACATAATTACGCATTAAAAATACCATGGGCACAGGTGGGGAGGGGGGCACTACTACGGCACACCCCAAGACGCGGCTTCAACCGCACCAGGGGCTTCCCACTTTGTTATCTTTCTCTTTCAGGACTTTAATCTCTGGAAACCCTGTCCGGCAGCATGATTGCCGAACACATGATGTAGCAACCAAGGAGGCAGAAAGCTACATCACACCACGGAACTCCCTGGTGGATTACGATAACAAGTGAAATATTTGCTTTAATACTATTCCTCAGCTTTCCCTTGGAAGGGACATGTCAAACAGTCCTACTTTTTGCTTATCGCACTACTTGTATCATTCTGCTTTAACGCACCTTTTTGAATAAACAATGCATAGCATTAAGACTATTATTGCATTCTTCCTTTCTATATATATATATATATGTATATATATATATGTTCATTCATGACATCTAGCACCCGTACACTCTGGTACGGCCAATACGCTAGGGGCTTAAGCATACCCCATAACACGGCTTGAGAAGTCCAAACACTTTCGACAGTGCGGCACCCTGAACTTATAGCATTATATGCATCAGCTCCGAATCATGTCTTGGGTTAATAGTTGGGTTTTCCCGGCTCCCATGTTTTGGTACCTTACGTTCCGCTCTATCGGCTAAGGTAGCACTGCGAGAACTACTGCGATTGTGCCCCGATTCTGCTGGGCTAAGCACCTCAATAGAGAAGGCTAAAACTGACTGTCATGATAAGGCAAGAGACTGGTCGCTGTTCGAGAGGTTTCAAGTCCCTAAATACTTATGCCGCTTAGAGCGAGGAGTCGGCCCTGTCCGGCTTAAGGCGTGTATCGCGCCCCGAATTCGGCCTTCCGAATACTAGGGGCTTCGCCAAAATTTAAAATTATAGAATTCTATGGCTAAGTGAGAGTGATAACGCATTATAGTCTGATTGCCTTGTTCGTTGCGCTGAGCACCTCCCTCGAAGGACCCAACAATGGGAACAAGAGTGCTCAGGTTTATCCCGAACACCCCAGCACTCATGGCGTGGGGGAAGAAGCCGACGACTAGCCATCTCTCAGATTTGATAAACAGCCGAATAGAAGGCGATATTTTAAATTCAAACAAGCGTTGCATAGCGCATATGAATAAGTTTTCATAATACAGGATTACATGAGAAAGTTTACTCAAATATTACATCTTTCGTACACTCGTCCTCTACGAGACGAGAACCCTTCAGGAAAACCTCATAGTACATATCGGGGTGGCGATGCTCCTTGCCCGCAAGAGACCCTTCCTTCACTAGCTTCACGGCGTCCATCTTGGCCCATTGCACCTTGACACTGGCGAAAGCCCGGCGTGCGCCTTCGATGCAGTCGGGCCACTTAATAACTTCCAGCCGTGGGGAGGCATCCACAAGCCGCCTCACCAGGCTAAAGTGGCTGTTGGGAAGGGCATCGCCAGGCCACATCCGGACTATAAGGCCCTTCATGGCCTGTTCGGCCGCCTTGTGCAGCTCGACCAATTGCTTCAGCTGGTCGTTCAGAGGCATCAGGTGTTCGGTCCCAGTATACTAAGACCAGAACAACTTCTCCGTTGAGCTTCCCTCCTTGTCCTGGTAAAACTGTGCGGCATCCGACACGCTGCGGGGCAAATCTGCGAATGCTCTTGGAGAGCTCCGGATTCGGGTAAGTAACAAGTAATTTACATTCACATGCTTGCTTTGCATATAGAATTCCTTACCTGCCGCTATCTTCTTCATCGCATCAATCTCCTGGAGGGCCTTTTGGGCTTCGGCCTTGGCACTCTTTGCACTCTCAAGGGCCACGGCAAGCTCGGATTCTCGCGTCTTCAAGTCAAGCTCCAACGCCTCGTGCTTCGTCATGAGAGCGTGGAGCTCTTGCTGCACCTCGCCCACCCGTGCCTCTTGTTTTTCCCGCTCGGTGCGCTCCTGGGCGCTTTGTTTTCGGCCTCGGATAGCGCTTGCTTCAGGATCGCCACCTCGGTCGTGGCCCCTGGCAAATTTACGATGATCCTATCATTTTGCAATCGCATTCTGTTTATATATATCCATAGACTATGTACTACTTACCTTTGTTCTCCTAGAGCTGCCTCTTGGCAAGGCCGAGCTCTTCCTTGGACCCTTCGAGGTCCTGCTTCAGTGCGGCGACCTCCGCAGTCAGTGCGGCAGAGGCCAGCATCGAAGCCTGCATACGCATATAGACATACTTATATTAGACTCCTGTGATATTGTTTGATCCTCTGTTTGGCTTTTCTTTGTGAACACCGAACAAAGCATCAGGGGCTAGTGTCTATGCGGTAATATTTTTCATATATTTCAAATACTTACCTCAAAGCCTGTTAGAAGGCGGGCACATGCTTCAGTCAGTTCGCTCTTGGCGGACTGAACCTTCTGGATCACCGCACTCATAATAGTGCAGTGC
The DNA here is from genome assembly GCF_002162155.2 of Triticum dicoccoides. Classification (NCBI taxonomy): domain Eukaryota; kingdom Viridiplantae; phylum Streptophyta; class Magnoliopsida; order Poales; family Poaceae; genus Triticum; species Triticum dicoccoides. The sequence continues at coordinate 690,517,691 of NC_041388.1, forward strand.
TCTTCGTCGATGGAAGCGCTGCGAAGCGCTCCCAGCAGATTGTCCGGTGCCCCTGGATGGGCAGAGGTCACCGGCACAGCCGTCTTGCCCCTTTTGGAAGGAGGCCGCCTGCCCGAGTCCGGAACCACTGGGGGTTCCGACGCGGTGTTCGGCTGAGGGCCGAACGAGGAGCCCTCGGGAGCCTTACTCCCTCTGCTCCTAGAGTCAGGAAGGTCTCCTTGAGGCACCTCCGGGATTGTCTCCCCTCGACCCGGTGCCTCTTGAGACAATACCTCGGCATTGTCCATAGGGCAAGGGGAGGTGGCGGTCGGAAGTGGATCGCTATCCATGTCCGACGAGTCCAAGGAGCCGCCCGACGAAGATGCGTCAATACGGGCTTGGCGGTCTGCATAATCATATTCGGCGTTAGGAGAAGCAGTACGACAAAGGTATGCTATGAGTTACTCTGGTATCCGAATACTTACGACTTCGCCAGGGGCTTGGCCCTGAGCAGCCACTCGTCTTCGCCTTCGGCGGCGGTGGTGCAGTAGTCCGGAAGGAGGGTTCTCCCCTTCTTGGACCCTTCGCCCCCCCCCCCCGGGTCGAGGCGGCCTTCCTTTTCTTATATCCCCCGACTCAAGGGGGAGTATCTTCATCTTCCTCCCCATCTTCGGGGGAGGAGTGCGTCACGGAGTTATCGGACGATGAGTCCGATAACACCTGGCGTCGGGAACTCTTTCGGGTTCCCTTAGCATTCTTGGTCTTCTCTAGCACCTTGTAAGGAGCCGGAGTCAGCATCTCCGTCAGGAGAGCGTCTGCAGTGTCTTCGGGCAGAGGGGCCAGACAGTTAATCTGCCCCGACGTCTCCACCCAGTCCTGTCAAAGGCATGGACCTCAGACCCCTCACATGGTTAAGCTAGGGGAAACCAATATCCTACCGGATGTATAGAACTCACCGAATGCGCTAGGCGCTTTGCGCTTAGCCCGCGGTCCTCGGTGAGAGAGGGAGGGACCTCGGTGCCCTTGAACAGCACCCTCCAGACGTCCTTGTGCATCGTGTCGAAGAGCTCGCTCAGAGTCTAGTGTTGGGCCGGGTCGAACTCCCACAAGTTGAAATCCCGTTGTTGACACGGGAGGATCCGACGGATGAGCATGACCTGGACTATGTTGACAAGCTTGAGCTTCTTGCTTGCCATATTCCGGATACATTTCTGGAGTCTATCTAGCTCCACCGATGAACTCCAGGATAGGCCCTTCTCTTTCCAGGAGGTGAGCCGCGTGGGGATTCCGAATCGAAACTCGGGGGCAGCCACCCAGTTGGTGTCGCGCGGCTCGGTGATGTAGAACCACACCGATTGCCACCCCTTTATGGTCTCCAGAAAGGAGCCTTCAAGCCATATAACATTGGGCATCTTGCCCACAATGGCTCCGCCGCATTCTGCTTGTTGGCTCCCCACCACCTTTGGCTTGATATTGAAGGTCTTCAGCCACAGGACGAAGTGGGGCCGGATGCGGAGGAAAGCCTCACACACGATGATGAACGCCGAAATGTTGAGGATGAAGTTCGGGGGTAGATCATGGAAGTCCAGCCCGTAGTAGAACATGAGACCACCAACGAATGGATGGAGGGGAAACCCTAGTCCGCGGATGAAGTGGTGGAGGAAAACTACCCTCTCGTGAGGTTCCGGGGTAGGAATGATCTGCCCCGCAGCGGGCAGCCGATGCGCGATATTCGCGGCTAAGTATCCGGTTCGAAGCAGCTTCTTGATGTGTCCCTCCGTAACGGAGGAAGCCATCCATTTGCCTCCCGCTCTGAACATGTTTGGAGAAGGTTGAGGGGAAGGATGTGGACTTGGGCGTTGGAGCTCGAGTGCGCAAGAATGGATGAGCAAGGAGGAAGAAGGCGTGGGTAGAAAAGGTTAAACCTTATCCCTTTATAAGGGCGGCCGAAACTATGCGCCCCCACTAGCCTGGTAAAACTCGCTTAACCCCCAAGCGCCGTAATTGATGGCACGGTTGGGTTACCCACGCCCGTATTGATGAGAATCCCGTAATAAGGGGGACACGATCTCGGCTTTGACAAGACGTGTCAAGAAACTGCCTCGCGTTATGTGCGGGGCTAGTTAAAGGAAACGGTTCGAATAATCACCGGGCCATGGCATAATGTCATGTTGCCAAAATGTGTCAGCAGATTAGATTTGTGGAAATATTATTCTCTCTACGGTGGTATGTGGAACTTATTTTGCAGGGTCAGACACTATCCTTGTATTCAAATTCTTCCGTAGTGTATTTGGAGGAGGAACCCGCCTTGCAATGCCGAAGACAACACTGCGCACTGGACTCATCGTCATTGAAGCCTGGTTCAGGGGCTACTAGGGGAGTCCTAGATTAGGGGGTCTCTAGACAGCCGGACTATATCCTTTGGCCGGACTGTTGAACTATGAAGATACAAGATTGAAGACTTCGTCTCGTGTCCGGATAGGACTCTACTTGGCGTGGAAGGCAAGCTAGGCAATACGGATATGTATATCTCCTCCTTTGTAACCGACCTTGTGTAACCCTAGCCCCCTCTGGTGTCTATATAAACCAGAGGGTTTTAGTCTGTAGGGAAATATACAATCATACCATAGGCTAGCTTCTAGGGTTTAGCCTCTCTAATCTCGTGGTAGATCAACTCTTGTAATACTCATATCATCAAGAATAAATCAAGTAGGACGTAGGGTTTTACCTCCATCAAGAGGGCCCGAACCTGGGGAAAACATGTGTTCCCTGTCTCCTGTTACCATCCGCCTTAGACACACAGTTCGGGACCCCCTACCCGAGATCCGCCGGTTTTGACACCGACACGCACATTCGTCCAGTTTCTTCGGGTGAACAGTTTTTTCACCGTGGCTATAAATACCCCTTCCCTCCTCACTTCACTTTTACTCCACTCATTCTCACTCCAGCTCGAGCTTCTCAAACCCTAGCGCGGCCGCTACTTCATCGTCGTCGGTGAGGAAGAGCTTCACTGCCTCAACCTCATCGTCGTCATACTCGCGCCGACTGCGGATTTCTTCACTCTGCTGCCGCCGTAGCTGTCTTCCTCTGCCAAGTTAGGGCGTGGAAGATCTGAACTGACAAACTTCACATCTACACCTCTTAGTTCGTCGTGTTCTTCGTCTAGGGTAATTAAAAGTTACTTTTACTGCCCTCGTTGATTCAAATGATAACTACAAAATCTTCAAAGGTGTTTATACTTCAAATTCATCACACACTGAACACCTCACATGTCATATGTTCTTGATTCATTTCTCTAAAGCTATATTTTTCTTCAAGATTCCTCAAAATGTGTGGACTTTCGATATATACATCTCTGGAACCTAAGACAAAGAACGCTTAGTGAAATTCTTCAAGACTCATCTGGTAAAATTCCTCAAACTTGCTCCTTTTTGAAAAACCTCTGAGAATGCATATGACCTCTCATATTCCTCGCAACTATACTCTGTTCACAGGTACTCATGTCAGTTGCTGAATCACTAGGTTCTCATCAACTTAACTCATTTGCAGCATTCCTCGAAGAAAAGTTGCATACATCTTCAGAGAATTCCTTTGTTCAAATTCCTCATCTGAAGAAAATGGTTGATGGAAAGAAGCCACAGAAGGGAGGAAAGAGGCCAGAGGTCAATACTGCTTTTGAGATCCCTGATGACATATACAAGGACTATTGCACTCCTGATGAGGCCACTCATGGAAAGGAAACCAAGAATGAGCGCAAAGTGCGCATTCAAAGAATAGAGAGGAGATGGGCAAGAGAGTGGAGGGAGTACAGGTATGTTACTCCCAAGTACATGAAGAAATTCGCTCTCAATCCTCCATGCCCAAGACCTCCGTTGGCACCTGGCCAAGAAGCAGATCCCACCATCCTCAAGCGCGGTGAGGGTTATCCTAATGAATGGGCCAAGCACCAGGCCAAGTTTACCAGACAAGCAAGAGAAGTAGTGAGGAAATTCAATGAAGACTCTGCTGCTGCTGCCATTGTTGAGGCCTCTGCAAGCAAGCCAAATAAGGCCATGCCAAAGAAGCCTGCTCACAAGCCAAGCGCTTCACCAGCAATACCCTCACGGCCAAGTTCCTCAGCATTGCCCTTATGGTCAGATTCTTCAAAGCCCTCACGGCCAACTCCTCAAGCTGCTTCCACTTCAAAATCCTCAGCTCCTCCACCAAAGTCCTCAGCTACTCCGACCAAATCCTCAGCACCTATGCATCTCGCCACGTGCCAAAGGACAACGGGCATCTCTATTGCCTCAGGAGCATCTGCTAGTTCCTCAGCACCACTGCATTCTTCAACTGGTCCCACTCTATTGAAGACCAAGGCAACTGCTGGACGAGACTCTCGACCAAGTCCTCAAAAGAAGAAGGTCGCTTTAACAGTGTCGTCAGATGAAGACGAAGCTGATGATGATGAACTTGCAGAAATCATCAGAGACGGGCAGGTCAAGGCCGCTGAAAGTGCGTTATATCGACTAGAGGGGGTGAATAGGCGATTTTTATGAATTCTTCACTGAGGAATTTGCAGGTGAGGAAATTCCTTAGTGAAGAACTACTAGCAACGGAATAAGTACTCAAAAGTAAATATAACAGAACTCAAGCATAGTCATCATGATGAAATGAAGACAGGCATAGAGTATAGGAAGCGCAAGCACATGATAACACAGGATGAAGACAAGCAGACTGAAGAAATTGAACTAAGGAAATTGAGAAAATCTTCAGTCAAAGTCTTCAAACACAGATATGAACAAGCATACAACGCAGTTATGAGGAAATGAAAGAGTTAGGGAAATAGAACCAGTAAGCTTGGTGAAGACAATGATTTGGTAGACCAGTTCCAACTGTTGTCTCAGTTGTACGTCTGGTTAGGGCGCCAAGGTATTTAAACCTGAGGACACACAGTCCCGGACACCCAGTCCTGAACACGCAGCTCAGGACACTCAGTCCTCACCGTATTCCCCTTGAGCTAAGGTCACACAGACCTCGCCCAATCACTCGTGGTAAGTCTTCAGGTGACTTCCGAACCTTCACAAACTTGGTCACTCGGTGATCCACAATTCCTCTTGGATGCTCTAGACCATGACGCCTAACCATCTGGAAGAAGCACAGTCTTCAAAGGTAACAAGCGTCGGCTCCACGCAGGATCATTCTCTTCAGTGATGCTCAGTCACTTGGGGTTTGTAGGTATTTGTGTTTGGGTTTTCCTCACTTGATGATTTTCGCTCAAAGTCCTCGAAGGATGGGTTGCTCTCAAATGATAAGTGTCAGTTTCTCTCGGAGTAGCCAACCAGCTAGTGGTTGTAGGGGACGGCTATTTATAGCCTAGGGAGCAGCCTAACATGACAAGACATAAATGCCCTTCAATGATATGACCATTAGGTGGATAGATATTTTGGGACAGCTGGCGCATAGCACAACAACGGTCGGAATTTTGAGTGGTAAAATCCTCAGGGCTATCATGTTCCGCACTGTATAGGTAATCCGCACTGGCGAATTCCTAACTCCTCAGTTAGAACAAATTCCTCAGAGACCAGAAGAACTTCGTCTCTGTCACTGAAGAATATGACTGGACTGTATGAGATTTCCAATGGCTTCACTCGAAGGGATTGGTAGGTGTACGATTTTAAGTTGAGCATCACATGGAAATTTTTCCTTAGTATTTCCTTGACCCCCTTTAATAGTATGGTGTTTCCTATGACTCAAGAAAGAGAAAATGAAACTGCGAAAACAAAAGTCTTCGCGCTTCATGTTCCTCGAATGAATACCAAGTCTTCAAGGTCACACTAATTTCTTCACTTTCAAAGTCTTCAGCAATCCAAAGTCTTCAGTCGAAGAACTTCATTTTTAGGGGTCGACTTTCTCTGTAAATATCAAACTCCTCATAGACTTATAGACCTGTGTACACTCACAAATGCATTAGTCCCTTAACCTATAAGTCTTCAATACGCCAAAATCACTAAGGGGCACTAGATGCACTTACAATCTCCCCCTTTTTGGTGATTGATGACAATATATGTTATGTTTTCAATGGGGATAAACATATGAAGTGTAAATACTGATATTGAGGAATTTGATTGCAAGATATAGAATAACTCCCCCTGAATATGTGCATGGTGAGGTATTTGCTTTTGAAGCAATGCACACTTGAAGAGTAGAATCATGGACATCTCCCCCTATATCTTGTAATTCATACACGCATTTGACATATCACAATAAAGAATTTGAAATGCATGATGAAATATGGTGACTGATGTAATTCAGCATGCGTGCATTAGCATATATGAGGAATAAGCATGCAGAAAAACATATCAAAAGTATCAGAGCACCATTGGGTTTAAGTTTACAACTCGATCCAATAAAGTCTCGGAAGAACGAGAGTTGTAACTTAACAAAAAAATGCCCATATAGAAAGACCCGCTTGAATACTAACTCAAAATTCTCCCCCTTTGTCATCAAATGACCAAAAGGATCGAATATGAGGACTAACGCCCCTGAAGAATATCAAGTTGATGAAGGAGCGCCAGCGTTGTTTGGGTCGTTTGTCGTGGAAGGGCCTGCTGCAGTGTCGTCCAAGTCTTCATTCTCATCAGTGTCACGCGATGATGAATATGAGCTAGCCACCAAGGAAGGAACCTTGACCTTCTTGAATTTCTTCGGTGGAGGTGCATACCAGTCAAAATCTTCCGTGAGACCCATTTTCTTGAGATCTTCTTCACCATACAGATGTGATAGTATTGCCCAGGTGCGACCAAAAACTTCATGGAGGTAGTAATGGTTTTTCTTCACTGCATTGTGCGTAGCAGTCATGTTGTGAAGAAATGAACCAAACTGATGCTTAACCCATTTATGGTTTCGATCCACCTTCTGGTGAAGACTAAGCAGAAGCTCACGGTCAGTCATCACACGAGGAGCAGTGGCTTGAGGAGTAGACTTGGGTGCATTGGCAGAGTCATGTGTGGTAGAGTCATCATTGGTGGAATAAGATGCAGCTTCGCGAAACTGTCCATCCAATGGACGAATGCCTTCATGTATAATAGCTGGTGCATTTCCCTTTTCATCAACTGAGGAATAGGTCCGCTTGAGGACTTCAATCGGGGGCAAGTAGCTGAGGTGATTCTGAAAATCAGCTTTGTAGTTGAGTGAAGTCCTTGTCCTGAGGAATTTCATGATCTAGGGTGCATAAGGCTTCATCTCAAATGGAGAAAGTGCAACATTTGCCAGAGTCCTCATGAAGAAATCGTGACAATTGACAGGAATGCCATGAACGATATTGAATACCAGATTCTTCATGATGCCAACAATTTCCTCATCAGATGAGTCGTGGCCTTTGATGGGATTCATTGTCCTCGTTAGAATGCGATAGACAGTTGTGGGCACATATAGTAATTCCTTCACAAGGAATTTGGTTCGTGGGGCTTGACCTGGCTTGAAAGGCTTCATCAGAACTTGCATGTAGTGATTTGTAAGCTCAGGTTCACTGTTGGCGCAACAAGTAGCTGCAAGGGGAGGACTGAGTGGTAAGGCACGAAGCAATTCAGTAGCTGGTGCCGTGTAGTGAGTGTTTTCAGACATCCAGTCCAGCACCCATGAATTCACATCTTCAGAATCTTATGTGATGTGCAGCGTCGCATAAAATTGAAGATTCAGTTCGTCATTCCAATCACAGATGTCATAGCAGAAATTTAACAGTCCAGCGTCATGAAGAACACTGAGGACTGGCATGAAGCACGACAGAGATTCCATATCCACGTGAGGAATGTGCTCATGGTAGAAGATTTTGTTTTTGTTGAACAACACTGAGGAATAGAAATTAGCCTGGCTGGCAATCCAGAAACACCTCTTCCTAATGCGAGCAGAGTCATAAGGGTTGTAGTCTATGAAGAATACGTGCTCGCCGAAGAAATCATCAGCCTTGAATGTTTGCTTCCTGGAGAATGGATCCTTTGGCTTGGGTAGAGGAGTGTCAGTGAGTTGCATCATGACCTCAGGAATCTCAATCACAGGTTCTTCGGGATGAGGAATTTCTGGTTCCTCTTCAGTGGCAGTCTGCGTCTTCAGATGTTCAGCAGCAGCAGTTTCTTCAGCACTAGTGGCTGGAATTTCTTCACGTACAGATGAAGTGGGGTGAGTTTCTTTAGAGCCCATTTGAACAGTTTGTGCAGGGGACTGAGGTATTTGCTGCAATGGTGTGAACATTGGAGAATTTGGATGCTGACTTTCCCAGAATTCATCACTCATCACTGGTGTGGAGCAGCCAACGTCCAAATCTTCATCTTCCATGTCTTCAACGCCAACCTCTTCAGCAGTGAACTGAGGCAGAGGCGAGGAAATGACAGGTGTTGAAGGGATCTCATCCACTTCAATTTCTTCATCCAACTGCTCTGACGAAACAGTAGAAGGATTTTCTTCATCAGATCCGCTGGGGATCACATATTCTTCATCGAAAGGAACAAGGTCCTTTGATGGCATGTGTCGGTGTCAAAACCGGCGGATCTCGGGTAGGGGGTCCCGAACTGTGCGTCTAAGGCGGATGGTAACAGGAGGCAGGGGACACAATGTTTTACCCAGGTTCGGACCCTCTTGGTGGAGGTAAAACCCTACGTCCTGCTTGATTATTCTTGATAATATGAGTAGTACAAGAGTTGATCTACCACGAGATCAGAGAGGCTAAACCCTAGAAGCTAGCCTATGGTATAATTGTATGTTGTCCTACGGACTAAACTCTCCGGTTTATATAGACACCGGAGGGGGCTAGGGTTACACAGAGTCGGTTACAAGGAAGGAGATCTACATATCCGTATTGCCAAGCTTGCCTTCCACGCCAAGGAGAGTCCCATCTGGACACGGGACGAAGTCTTCAATCTTGTATCTTCATAGTCCAACAGTCTGGCCAAAGGATATAATCTGGCTGTCTGGATACCCCCTAGTCCAGGACTCCCTCAATAGGCCATGAACCAGGCTTCAATGATGATGAGTCCGGCGTGCAGATTGTCTTCGGCATTGTAAGGCGGGTTCCTCCCCCGAATACTTCATAGAAGATTTTGAACACGAGGATCGTGTCTGGCTCTGCAAAACAAGTTCCACATACCACCATAGAGAGAATAATATTTCCACAAATCTAATCTGTTGACGTACCCCCATAGCATGACATCACACCACAGCCAGGTCTTTACTCGAATCGTTTTTCATAACCTATCTCAGCGTGTTTCGCGAGGCGGTTTCCTTGGCACGTCTTGTCGAAGCAGAGATCGTGTCCCCTTATTACGGGATTCCCATCAATACAGACGTGGGTAACCCAACCGCGCCATCAATTACGGTGCTTGGGGGATAAGCGAGTTTTACCAGGCTGGTGGGGGCGCATAGTTTCGTCCGCCCTTATAAAGGGATTAGCTTTCACCTTTTTCTACCCACGCCTTCTTCCTCCTTGCTCATCCATTCTCGCGCACTCGAGCTCCAGCGCCCAAGTACACATCCTTCTCCTCAACTCTCTCCAAACATGTCCAGAGCGGGAGGTAAGTGGATGGTCTCCTCTGTCATGGAGGGACACATCAAAAAACTACGTGGGGCCGGATACTTAGCCGCGGATATCACACACCGGCTGCCAGCCGCGGGGCAGATTGTCCCTACCCCGGAACCTTACGAAAGGGTGGTTTTCCTCCCCCACTTCGTCTGTGGCCTGGGGTTTCCCCTCCATCTATTCGTTAGCGGCCTTATATTCTATTATGGGCTGGACTTTCATGATCTGGCCCCAAATTTCATCCTCAACATCTCGGCATTCATCGTCGTGTGCGAGGCTTTCCTCCGCATCCGGCCTACTTCGGCCTGTGGCTGAAGACCTTCAATATCAAGCCGAAGGTAGTAGGCGTCCAACAAGCGGAATGCGGCGGATCCATGGTGGGAAAAATGCCCAACGTTACATGGCTCGAGGGCTCCTTCGTGGAGACCAAAAAGGGGTGGCAATCTGGGTGGTTCTACATCACCGAGCCACGCGGCACCAACTGGGTGGCGGCCCCCGAGTTTCGATTCGGAATCCCCACGCGGCTCACTTCCTGGAAGGAGAAGGTCCTGTCCTGGGGCTCATCGGTGGAGCTGGACGGACTCCAGAAGTGTATCTGGAACATGATAAGCAAGAAACTTAACCTTGTCGACATTGTCCAGGTCATGCTCTTCCGCTGGATCCTCCCGTGTCAACAACGGGCTTTCAACTTATGGGAGTTCGACCTGGCCCAGCACCTGACTCTACGCGAGCTCTTCGACACGACGCATAAGGACATATGGAAGGTGCTGTTCAAGGGCGCCGAGGTCCCCCCTTCTCTTACCGACGACCGCGGGCTAAGCGCGAATCGCCTTGCGAATCCGGTAAGTTTTGTACGTCTGGTAGGGTATTTATTTCCCATAGCTTAACCATGTGCGGGTCCTGAGCTCCCATGCCTTTGTGATACGTCCATTTTGCATCATGCTTTTACATCGATATATATTGCATTATGGACTGTTATTTCACTTTATGTCACAATACTTATGGCTATTCTCTCTTATTTTACAAGGTTTACATAAGGAGGGAGAATGCCGGCAGCTGGAATTCTGGGCTGGAAAAGGAGCAAATATTAGAGACCTATTCTGCGCAACTCCAAAAGTCCTGAAACTCCACGGAACATCTTAAAATAAATAAAGAAAAATCCTCGCCAAAGATGAAGGCCAGGGGGGCACACCCTGCTCACGAGGGTGGGGGTGCCCCCCCCCTCCTAGGGCGCGCCCCCTACCTCGTGGGCCCCCTGAAGGCTCTCCGACATCCATCTTCTCCTATATGAGGTCTTTCGATGAGAAAAAAATAGGAAGGAACTTTTTGGGACGAGACTCCGCCGCCACGAGGCGGAACCTTGGCGGATCCTATCTAGAGCTCCGACAGAGCTGTTCTGCCGGGGATACTTCCCTCAGGGAGGGGGAAATCATCACCATCGTGATCACCAACGCTCCTCTCATCGGGAGAGGGCAATCTCCATCAACATCTTCACCAGCACCATCTCATCTCCAAACCCTAGTTCATCTCTTGTATCCAATTCTTGTCTCCAAGTCCGGGATTGGTGCTAGTAGGTTGCTAGTAGTGTTGATTACTCCTTGTAGTTGATGCTAGTTGGTTTATTTGGTGGAAGATCATATGTTCAGATCCTATATGCATATTATTACCCCTTTGATTATGAACATCAATATTCTTTGTGAGTAATTACGTTTGTTCCTGAGACAAGGGAGAAGTCTTGCTATTAGTAGTCATGTGAATTTGGTATTCGTTTGATATTTTGATAAGATGTATGTTGTCTAGCCTCTAGTGGTGTTATGTGAATGTCGACTACATAACACTTCACCATTATTTGGGCCTAGAGGAAGGCATTGGGAAGTAATAAGTAGATGATGGGCACTACAAGAAATATGTCAACTTATGACCTTCTGTCAGTGACCCTCGAAGAATTGGTCATAAATTTATGACCATTTTAGACCAATTGGTCAAAAGCTGTCTGGGGGGTTCTAAACCCTAAACCATAACGACAATTTTGGTCAGAAAGGTCATAATTTCATTAGAGGAAATGGTCATAAAGCAAACAGCGCTAGTCTGCTGCCTTATTTCTAATTGTTAACGACCAATATAGATGGTCATAGCCTTGTAAATTGTGGTGGGTTGCTATGACTAGGCGCCACCTCATTAGTTTTGCCTATGTGTCATGTCCATGTGGCAGTTTTTGCCTTAGGTTGTGAAGCAACCTATATTTCTATCATTCCCAAAATTCCCAAAAAAATCTCATAAATTCTTTGGGTCATATCTTCATCAAATATGTAAAATTCCTTCCTTGCCTAGTTCAAAACTAATTCAATAATATTCATTTTCCTATTCTGTTCACAACAACACTTTATGAAGGAAGTGCTATTTATATATTCTTGATTGCCCTAGGAATTTTTGGGCACTCTTTTCTATCGAAATAATTACCGCATGACAAAATTTAGCTCCATTTGCCTAGAAAATCTTCCTCGGCAAATTTCCAAAGTTTTTGTCCATCTAGAAGCATTGTGAAGGAAGTACCTTTTTTATATCTCGAAATGACATGAAATTTATACAGTTCCTTCATATGCCCAAATTATCACCCTGCTCCAAATTGCAGCTCAGTCAAATCATCTATGTGAGCCCAGGTTCAATTTATATTTTATGGCCAAATTGGCACGTTGCAAAGCAAGTGTTATATAGACCCCTCCTATTACCCTCAAACTTTTCGGGCACTCTTCAATACCCAAATCATTGCCACATGATAATATTCAGCTCAATTTTCCTAGTAAATCTTTCTCAGGAAATTTCCAAAGTTTCTACCTCGAGAGAAACTTTGTGAAGTAAGTACTAGCTAGACTTACCCAAATGATCTGAAAATTTACCAGCGCATGACCATACCTATGTAACTTACCTACATCAATTTTTAGCTCCTTTAATTCATCCAATCTCTCTCACTACTTTTCCCAAGTTTTTGTCCATAGAAGAGCATTGTGAAGGAAGTACTACTTTGGCATGTCCAAATGGTATCAATTTTCTACAATGCTTTCCTATGCCCAAATAACCATCCTCCACTAAATTTCAGCTCAATCCATTCATTATTTTGAGCCCAGCTTCAACATTCATATTTTTGTCTTGTGTGATACTTTGCAAAGCAAGTACCACCTAGGATCCTCCTTTTGAGCTAAAAATTTGTGAAGACATTCTCCTTAGTAGATGATCATCCTCAGCCAAAACTCACGCCCATTGGCCATGTGCATTTCCGTACCGCTAATCAAACACTTGGCTGCTTATTCATGTTTGAGCATCGATCGGTCTCCTCGTGAGAATCTTATGTTGTGATTTTCTTCCTATCACCTACCTGGGGAGTGCCGAACCCACTAGACATGCCTAGGCTGCCCAGAACACATGGCAACGCCATGGTCACGCGGTGACCACGCGGCGGGCATGCGAGTTTACGTCCTCTAGAGTTGGGGGCCTCAGCCACCACCCAAACCTCGACGTATCGCCACCAAACCATGTATTTATGATTAAATAGGTACTTATGTAACTAGAAATGATTTTTGGACAAAATAAATAGCAAACTATGAGGTAGCTGGAGTTCAAATTTGACCCGCTTCCTACTGAATCGGCGGGAATTTGTCTTTTTCACCAGAGGTGGATCAAAACTTTTGACACCCAACCATTTTGTCAATTGTGCATTATATATGGCCTAGTATTTTATAAAATTGATTAGGTCCAATTTTGCAACAAATATATGGTAGGTCCTTCAAAAAAAACTCATTTTGGGCACTCAGAAAAATGGAAAATGAATTTTTCGTGCAAAGAAAATGAAAATTTCCTTAGGCAACATTGTTTGGAATTCCAAGATGCACCCTTGTGCACAATATGAGATCATTTGAACAAACTATGCCATGAATGTGGCCATAAGATTGATCATTTGGCTTGAAAGCCATGAATCTTCACGCATGATAGCTCATTTCTGAGAACACTTTTTAAAAGAATTGCCGTATTACAAGTTTATTATTTTTCCTGGGAACTTGGCCATATATAATGACACAATGCGAAGGTTTCCCAATTTTTTGATTTTTTTTGAACTTTTTATGCATGTTTCAAAATGCGGTCAAAACGGCGGGAATGACCGTTCCTAGCTAGTGGTTGAATCTTGAATTTTTTTGGTGTTTCTCTGATTAAATAGATATTTATGTACCTAGAAATGATTTTTGGAAAAAATAAAGAGCAAACTACGAGGTAGCTACAGTTCAAATTTGACCCGCTTCCTGCTGAATCGGCAGGAATTTGTCTTTTTCACGAGAGGTGGATCAAAACTTTTGACACCTAAACATTTGGTCAATTGTGCATTAAATATGTCCTAATATTTTATAAAATTGATTTGATGCAATTTTGCAACAATTATTTGGGAGGTCCTTCACAAAAAAACCTTCTTTTGGGCACTCGAAAAATGGAAAATGGTTTTTTCGTCCAAAGAAAATGGAAACTTCCTTAGGCAACATTGTTTTCCATTCCAATATGCACCCTTGTGCACAATATGAGATCATTTGAACAAACTATGAGGCAACTGCAGTTCAAATTTGACACGCTTCCAGCTGAATCGGCGGGAATTTGTCTTTTTCACGAGAGGTGGATCAAAGCTTCTGACACTCAACCATTTGGTCAATTGTGCATTAAATATGTCCTAGTATTTTAGAAAAATAATTCGGTCCGCTTTTGCAACAAATATATGGTAGGTCCTTCATAAAAAAACTCATTTTGGGCACTCAAAAAATGGAAAATGAATTTTTCGTCCAAAAAATGTATTTTTTAGGCAACATTGTTTGCCATTCCAAGATGCACCTTTGTGCAAAGTATGATATAATTTGAACAAATTATGCCATTCCAAAATGCACCCTTGTGCAAAAAATATAATAGAAACACATAGAAAAACACAATTACGTATGCTTTGTTCTCATTGGTTGAAATGTTTGTGCCGTGGATTGATGACATGGCATCCATCCATCCACCCATCCCATTTATCTAAAGAAAAAAAGAGAGAGAAAGAAAAAGAACCCTATCCCCTCCCACCCCCGGGCAGCCCAACCACCCAAACCCTATCGCCTCCCACTCCATCGCCGCCGCCCTCTTCTCCCCAGATCCATCGTCGCCGCCCCCTTCTCCCCCCTCATCGCGCACGCTCAAGCCGCTCGCCGCCACCACGCTCCTCCACCTCCAGGCGACGCCGAGCCCGTGTTCTCCCTCCCCAAGATCGCGTCGGAGCCCGCGGTCCTCTTGCACCGACAGCTCGGCTCTCCTCCTCCCCTTCCAGATCGCGCCGCCACCATCACCCCGCCTTCCAGATCCAATGCCATCCCCACCCAC
>NC_041388.1:690533204-690554525 GCF_002162155.2 Triticum dicoccoides
TAGGATTTCCACCTAACCCTCCCCTGATCTGGCAGCCACCAGCGACATCCCTGAACGTCTCCGGTCTCCCCCACCGGTGCTGTCCCCACCCTCGATGCCCTCGCCCCGGGCGGCGCAACACCCTCTTCCCCTCCCCCACTCTCTTCCCTTGGCGTGCCCCACCCCAGACCCTACCCACAACCACCGCCGTGCTCCATCACCAGTGACCTTGCCGCCGCCGTCCCTATCCCCTCGCCCTATCTCCATACCCGCAACGCCGAGCCGGACGGGAGGAGCCACCGCCCCGCAGCACGCTCGCGCCGGTACGTACAGGCGGTGCCCCCGCCGGATCTGAACAAGAACACCGAGTCGTTCATGTACCTGGCGTTCCTAGATCCATCCGCCCCACCCTCTGCTCACCCTATCTCCCTCGGTGTTGGGGCATCCAGATCGAGCAGGTCAGGTGCCGGCGCTCCACGATCTCCATGTGATGCACCGGCGAGGCGACGGTGATGCTTGTGGTGGACGCCTCCGCCGTCTTCCACCGACACACAGCCGCACCCTCCGACGCCGCTCTTCCACGTGATGAGAGGCCTGGGTGCTGCTCGGCTGGGACAGAACCCCGCGCTCGATGATGCCATGGACATGGAGGTCTTCAAGGTACCCTCTTTCTCTCCTTCTCTGTCCCTCACCTCCAATACTTGCCACTGAGCTCGTGACAACGCCATGTCTCACTTGGGCCCTCTGATGCTTGCTCTCTACGGTCTCTCGATGAACACAATTGCTTACTCCTAAAATCCCTAATTCCTAGGGTTTACTCTTGCTGTTCTACATACTTTCATGTACCAGTATCATACTCCAGGCTTGCTTAGAATTGCAATTCCACGCTTAGAATCATGACACCATCGAGTCACAGGGACATCTCAACTTCTGAACAAAAAAAAACATTATGTTTGCTGCATTGCATATACCATTACAGTTCTTGATTGAGTTTTGGACTTGCATAATTCCATCATCAGGGGAAGATGATACCCACACAGCCAGCTCGTGCTCCCTGGGTTTGACCGCCAGCTCGTGCTCACTGTGTTTGACCGCCAGCTCATGCTCTACTGCGACGAGTACCGATGCCCACATAGGTATGACCTGCGTGCCCCCCATGACCTTGCACCAGTGCTATGTGCATGAGCGCACGCCCTTGCTACAATGTCGGGTGCGGCGGTGTGCTGCAAACTTGCGATGGGGGCGGCCATGTGGTGCGTGGCCGTGTGTGTGGTGATATATGGAGCTCTGGAGATTCCTATTGGATTGTCGAGACTTGGTCTTGGTTCTGCCATTGGCGTGTTCACTTTGCTCTAATCTAGTTAAAACTGTGTGATTAGACTAGTAGCATCAGCTCTTTATCTGGAAAAAGATTACTATCAAGTCCTTAGCTAGCTAGCTAACTAGTACAAGCTGCAACCCAATAGGAACAGTAGCTTTCATGCACACATCTAGCTAGCTAATTAGTAATTACACTACTAGTATTCAGAAACAACTTCACTTTGAAACTCTGAATCACTTCTCCATGACAGACACTTCACCAAAATGTATCCTGTTCCAAACTCTTATTTGTATCATTATTTACCGAATGTTATTTTATTATTTTTGTTGAACTAATCTTGTCTGAATCATCCCTCTTCTGTAGGTCTTTATGAAGCTTTGGAACTGAGGGACGGTGGATCTGACTACTTGGGAAAGGGTGTTTCCAAGGTTCCATTTGAGCGAATTTTATATTAGCATGAATAATGAATTCCCGGGCTACAGTCTTAAAGTAATTCTGTTACCTAGTTAGTGTTTGGAAGCAGCTGGAGTGAATGTGAGAAAAGTTGAACAACTTACACATTTTCCTAAAATCGTATAGCTTAATTTGTTTTTTAGCTACTACAGCATTTCTTGAAATGATTTTTATTCTAAGCATTTTTGTCATACTCAATAAGCTAGTTCCTGAATCAAATTTGATAACGAAATGTTTCTGTAGCAAGCTATAGTTAATTAGTTGGCAAGTGTGATGTCCATTCACGCCTCCTCTGTTTTTTGCAGGTCTGGCAGCACCGCCGTGTCGACGAAGGTTGTGACCGTGGCAGCGAGCGGAGCGAGTTGGTGGCTGCGGGACTCGACGGCAGGGCTCATATATGTGTGAGCTGGGCATTACTTTGAGTTCATATATGTGCTTGTCACTCCATAGGTTATAGTGATTCCCTCTGTTTCCTTATATGTTCTTGTAGTTTGGTTGCTTTCCTGTTCATGCATGTTTGTACAGCTATATATAGTTATGCTGTGAATCTGTCATGCATGTATTGAAATGCAGGAAGTGTTTAATACATGTTCACTCTCAGTTGGGATATTGAATTGTACATAGTTATGTGATTCATGTCTGCTTCTTATCTTATTAAGTGATTATCTTTATGTCCTTGCTACCAGTAGGATGGTTAATAGCTTGTTTTGTAGTTCTCTACTTTATGCAAATAGCTTCTTATAAGGCAATATAATTGGTTGTTTTGTGCTGCTAGCCTAATTAAACATGATCAGTATGTATACTTGTTTGAGATAGACATTTCATGCATGTTTATCAGGTACGAATTCTATAGATGTCACAAAATATTGGTGGCAAAGTGTCTTCTTATCTTTATATTTACTTAGCTAAAATCTTAGAGTAACAATAACTGTACTTGACAAGTAAACATTAGCATCTTAAATGATCATCTTAAATGATTAGCTAAAATGATGTAGGAGTAGTAGAAACTTCATGGTTGATCCTGATTGCTAAACATGGGAGATGCATCTTCTTTTGCATATCAATTACATAGTAGTACTATATAATGCTTGCCGATGTGGTACATTCAATACTAGCAGCACTGGCCATTAATTACACTGGCCATTTTACGCCAGGCTTTAGATTCTGCCGAGCCAGATCCGTTGACCCGCGACTTGATTCGTGGCATGCGAGATTTGTTCCTGGGCTGACGTGGTGTGTTTGCCGGTGTGATTTTCGCAGGCCTTGGACAAGAATAGTACGGTGCCGATGGAGGCCCTCGCTGCCAGCGCCGATGTGTCCATGATTGGGCAGTTTGGTGTTGGCTTCTAGTCCGCCTACCTTGTTGCTGAGAGGGTCGTCGTCACCATGAAGCACAACAACGACGGGCAATACGTGTGGGAGTCCCAGGCCGGTAGCTCCTTCACCGTCACTCGTGATACGTTTGGGGAGCAACTCGGCAGGGGTACAAAGATGGTCCTCTACCTCAAGGATGACTAGGTATGCAGTCCAATCCTCCTATACTGTGATGGCTTACTCTTCATGTCTTGATGTGGTTCCCTGCTTAGTGTAGCTGTATTAGACTCACTATGAGATGTCCACTCTTGTTTTGTTAAAAAACATGAACTGTTAAGTCATCTATTCATGGTCGTTACTTTTGTTCAGTATATATGTGTGCTTTCTGATTTGTATGGGTAGGTGGTTATAGGTTACTGTGATGAATATAAATATTAACAAGTGCTCATGCTTGTCGGTATGCTAGAGCTAGTTGTATGTGCTCATTACCTTCCTGTTGTCACTTTGTCAGCATCAATCCAATCCAACCCAGCCCAATGAATCTAACCTGCTCGTTTAGTTCTCGCCATCGGTGCTAACCAAAAACTAACCGATCTTAGCTGCTGCCGGCTGTTTGGCATCCTATGTATTTTTTGCTGCTAGTCTCAGAAATAATGCATAAATGGCATCAAAACTGCTTCATGCTATCTCTCGGGCAAAGTATATGCTAGTTTGGTTACTATATGTACATCATCAGGTCTACTTGATGCAAGTCTCTATTTTTTGTTTGTTCTATTTTTTGTTTGTCTCTCTTTGACATATTGCTTTTTTCTTTTTGAATGTGCAGGTTATTTGCATCTTGATTAGGAGATGATGGTGATCATCTTTTGTTGCGGGGAACCTGTTAGATAAAGTTTATGTGATTTGAACCTGCAAGATACAGTTCTGTATAATGTTGTGTGAGATAAAAGTTATGTACTTGTGAACATAGGAGATAAGTTATTGATATGTGTCGGTCTGTCTAATGTTATGCGAGATAAAGTTGTGTGAGAAAGTTTTCTATACTTGTGTTATTACTGTGGGAAAGAAGTACTGTTACTATACTGATTTGAGAATATTTGTTGTAAATAAAAGAGGGCTTGGCCCACTATTGGATTGTAAAAAGGCCCTGTCCAGAATTTATATTGCACTCAATACTTGGGCTCTAAAAAGGCCATGGCCCAAACTATGTTGGACTTGTTTCTAAAAAGAGCAATATAAATTTCAGATTCTAAAAGGGTTGAGGCCCCAAAAAAATGGATTGTAAAAGACTGCATCTCAGAAAAAAAAAGTGCTAATTGTTGGGCCAGGCCTATTTAGCTAATCAAAGCACAGGGAAAAAATAAATTAAATGGGCTGAATTAATGGGCTCGGCCCATGTAAAACGCCGAATTGGACCGGGCTGAATCTTGTGCCACATCAGCTTGCCACGCTGGATGCCTACGTGGCCTGGGGAGGTTGCTAGTGACCAAAACGCCATAGTAGACGTATTTTGGTCATAAACGTCTTCGACCGTTCCAGAAGAAAGGTCGCTATAGTCAGTTTATGACGGCCAGCTTTTGACCTTATGTTTTTTGTCACAAAAAGGTCACAAATGGAAATTTGTGACCATTCAGTGACCAATAGTGGTGGTCACAAGTTGACATATTTTTTGTAGTGGGGTTGCTAGAGTGACGGAAGCTTAAACCCTAGTTTATGCGTTGCTTCGTAAGGGGCTGATTTGGATCCACATGTTTCATGCTATGGCTAGGTTTACCTTAATACTTTTGTTGTAGTTGCGGATGGTTGCAATAGAGGTTAATCATAAGTGGGATGTTTGTTCAAGTAAGAACAGCACCCAAGCACCGGTCCACCCACATATCAAATTATCAAAGTATTGAACGCGAATCATATGAACGTGATGAAAACTAGCTTGATGATATTCCCAGGTGTCCTCGGGAGCGCTTTTCCTATTATAAGAGTTTGTTCCAGCTTGTCCTTTGCTACAAAAGGATTGGGCCACCTTGCTGCACTTCATTTACTTTTGATACTTGTTGCTCGTTACAATTTATCTTATCACAAAACTATCTGTTACCACTTATTTCAGTGCTTGCAGAGAATACCTTGCTAAAAACCACTTATAATTTCCTTCTGCTCCTCGTTGGGTTCGACACTCTTACTTATCGAAAGGACTACGATAGATCCCCTATACTTGTGGGTCATCAAGACTCTTTTCTGGCGCCATTGTCGTGGAGTGTAACGCCTTTGGTAGGTGGAATTTGGTAAGGAAAAATTTATATAGTGCGCTGAAATTTACTGTCACTTATTACTATGGAAAGTAATTCTCTGACGGGCTTGTTCGGGGTATATTCACCCCGTCCAGTAGAGCAAAGAGTTGCTCCTCAACCTACTGAACCTATTGAAAATGAAACTCCTTTTGAATTTCCTTCGGGTATGATGGAAAAACTGCTAGCTAACCCTTTTACAGGAGATGGAACAAAGCATCCTGATGAGCACTTAATATATGTGGATGAAGTTTGTGGATTATTTAAGCTTGGAGGTATACCCAACGATGTTGCTAAGAAGAAGGTCTTCCCTTTATCTTTGAAGGGAGACGCATTGATATGGTATAGGCTATGTGATGATATGAGATCATGGGACTATAAAAGATTGAAGTTGGAATTTCATCAAAAGTATTACCCTATGCATCTTGTTCATCGTGATCGCAATTATATATGTAATTTCTGGCCTCGCGAAGGAGAAAGCATCGCTCAAGCTTGGGGGAGGCTTAAATCAATGTTATATTCATGCCCCAATCATGAGCTCTCAAGAGAAATGATCATACAAAATTTTTATGCTCGGCTTTCTGAAACAATCGCACCATGCTCGATACTTCTTGTGATGGGTCTTTTATGATGAAGACTATTGAATTTAAATGGAATTTATTGGATAGAATTAAAAGGAATGCTGAAGATTGGGACCTCGACGAAGGTAAGGAGTCAGGTATGACACCTAAGTTTGATTATGTTAAATCTTTTATGGACACAGATATTTTCCGTAAGTTTAGCACTAAATATGGACTTGACTCTGAGATAGTAGCTTCTTTATGTGAATCTTTTGCTACTTATGTTGATCTCCCTAAGGAGAAGTGGTTTAAATATCATCCTCACATAGAAGTAAAAGTAGATGCACCTATTAAAGTTGAAGAAAAGACTGTCACTTATAATGATCCTATTGTTCCTACTTCTTATGTTGAGAAACCACCTTTCCCTGTTAGAATAAAGGATCATGCTAAAGCTTCAACTGTTGTTCGTAAAAGCAATATTAGAACTTATACACCCCATGAGCAAGTTAAAGTAGAACCTAATATTGCTATTGTTAAAGATCTCTTGTCTGACAATATTGATTGGCATGTTATTCAGTTCGAAGGTGAAACTGCTAGAATTGCTAAACCTTGTGCTAAAGATAAACATAGACCTGTGGTAGGCGGGCCTGTTATTTCTGTTAAAATAGGAGATCATTGTTATCATGGCTTATGTGATATGGGTGCGAGTGCTAGTGTTATACCGCATACTTTATACGAAGAAATTAAGAATGAAATTGCACCTGCTGAGTTAGAAGGTATTGATGTCACAATTAAACTTGCCAATAGAGATACTATTTCACCAATTGGAATTGTTAGAGATGTTGAAGTGTTGTGTGGGAAAACTAAATATCCTACTGATTTTCTTGTTCTTACTTCTCCGCAAGATAGCTTTTGTCCCATTATATTTGGTAGACCCTTCTTGAACACTGTTAATGCTAGGATAGATTGCGAAAAGAATGTTGTTACTATTGGCTTGGATGATATGGTTCATGAGTTTAATTTCTCTAAATTTAGTAAACAACGTCGTGAGGAAGAATTACCTAGTAAGGATGAAATTATTGGTCTTCCTTCTATTGTCGTACCTCCTAGTGATCCTTTAGAACACTATTTCCTAGACCATGAAAATGATATGTTCATGAATGAAAGAAGGGAAATAGATGAAGTATTCTTTAAACAGGAACCTATTCTGCATCACAACTTGCCTGTTGAAATTTTAGGGGATCCTCCTCCACCCAAGGGTGATCCCGTGTTTGAGCTTAAACCGCTGCCTGATAATCTTAAATATGCTTATTTTGATGAAAAGAAGATATATCTTGTTATTATTAGTGCTAACCTTTCAGAGCATGAAGAAGAAAGATTATTGAAAACTCTGAAGAAGCATCATGCTGCTATTGGATATACTCTTGATGATCTTAAGGGCATTAGTCCCACTCTATGTCAACATAAAATAAATTTGGAGGCAGATGCCAAACCAGTTCATGATCCTCAACGACGTCTGAATCCTAAAATGAAAGAAGTGGTAAGAAAAGAAATACTAAAGCTTCTCGAGGCAGGTATAATTTATCCCGTTGCTGATAGCGAGTGGGTAAGTCCTGTCCATTGTGTCCCTAAGAAGGGAGGTATTACTGTTGTTCCTAATGATAAAGATGAATTGATTCCACAAAGAATTATCACAGGTTATAGGATGGTAATTGATTTCCGTAAATTAAATAAAGCTACTAAGAAAGATCATTACCCCTTACTTTTTATTGATCAAATGCTAGAAAGATTATGCAAACATACACACTATTGCTTCCTAGATGGTTATTCGAGTTTCTCTCAAATATCTGTGTCAGCTAGAGATCAATCAAAGATTACTTTTACATGCCCTTTTGGTACTTTTTCTTATAGACGTATGCCTTTTGGTTTATGTAATGCACCTGCTACCTTTCAAAGATGCATGATGGCTATATTCTCTGACTTTTGTGAAAAGATTTGTGAGGTTTTCATGGACGACTTTTCCGTCTATGGTTCCTCTTTTGATGATTGCTTGAGCAATCTGGATCGAGTTTTGCAGAGATGTGAAGAAACTAATCTTGTCTTGAATTGGGAAAAGTGCCACTTTATGGTTAATGAAGGTATTGTCTTGGGGCATAAAGTTTCTAAAAGAGGTATTGAAGTTGATAAAGCCAAGGTTGATGCTACTGAATAGATGCCATGTCCCAAGGACATCAAAGGTATAAGAAGTTTTCTTGGTCACACCGGATTTTACAGGAGGTTCATTAAGGACTTTTCAAAAATTTCTCGACCTCTGACTAATTTATTGCAAAAATATATACCATTTGTCTTTGATGATGATTGTGTCGAAGCATTTGAAATACTTAAGAAAGCATTAGTCTCTGCACATGTTGTTGTTCAGCCACCTGATTGGAATTTACCCTTTGAAATTGTGTGATGCTAGTGATTATGATGTAGGTGTTGTTCTAGGGCAAAGAGTTGATAAGAAATTAAATGTTATTCAAAGACTCTAGACAATGCTCAAATAAATTATGCTACTACTGAAAAAGAGCTTTTAGCAGTTGTATTTTCTGGTGATAAATTCATACCTTATATTGTTGATTCTAAAGTAACTATTCAAACGGATGATGCTGCTATTAAATATCTTATGGAAAAGAAAGATGCTAAACCTAGACTTATTAGATGGGTTCTCTTGCTACAAGAATTTGATTTGCATATTGTTGATAGAAAGGGAGCTGAGAACCCCGTTGCAGACAACTTGTCTAGGTTAGAAAATATTCTTGATGACCCACTACCTATTAATGATAGCTTTCCTGATGAACAATTAAATGTTATAAGTACTTCTTGTAGTACTCCATGGTATGCTGATTATGCTAATTATATTGTTGCTAAATTTATACCACCTAGCTTCACATACAAAGAAAAGAAAAAGTTTTTCTATGATTTAAGACATTACTTTTGGGATGACCCACATCTTTATAAAGAAGGAGTAGATGGTGTTATTAGGTGTTGTGTACCTGAGCATGAACAGGAACAGATCCTACGCAAGTGTCATTCCGAGTCTTATGGAGGACACCATGCTGGAGATAGAACTGCACATAAGGTATTATAATCTGGTTTTTATTGGCCTACTCTCTTCAAGGATGCCCGTAAGTTTGTCTTGTCTTGTGATGAATGTCAAAGAATTGGTAATATTAGTAGACGTCAAGAAATGCCTATGAATTATTCTCTTGTTATTGAACCGTTTGATGTTTGGGACTTTGATTATATGGGACCTTTTCATGCCTCTAATGGATACACACATATTCTAGTTGTTGTTGATTACGTTACTAAGTGGGTAGAAGCTATTCCAAGTAGTAGTGCTGATCATAACACTTCTATTAAAATGCTTAAAGAAGTTATTTGTCCGAGGTTTGGAGTCCCCGGATATTTAATGACTGATGGTGGTTCACACTTTATTCATGGTGCTTTCTGTAAAATGCTTGCTAAATATGATGTTAATCATAGAATTGCATCTCCTTATCACCCACAGTCTAGTGGTCAAGTAGAGTTGAGCAATAGAGAGCTCAAATTAATTTTGCAAAAGACTGTTAATAGGTCTAGAAAGAATTGGTCTAAGAAACTTGATGATGCATTATGGGCTTATAGAACTGCATATAAAAATCCTATGGGTATGTCTCCGTATAAAATGGTTTATGGAAAAGCATGCCACTTACCTCTCGAACTAGAACATAAGGCATATTGGGCTATTAAAGAGCTCAAGTATGATTTTAAACTTGCCGGTGAGAAGAGGTTATTTGATATTGGCTCACTTGATGAATGGAGAACCCAAGCTTATGAAAATGCCAAGTTGTTTAAAGAAAAAGTTAAAAGATGGCATGACAAAAGGATACAAAAGCGCAAGTTTAATGTAGGTGATTATGTATTGCTATTCAACTCTCGTTTAACATTTTTTGCAGGAAAACTTCTCTCTAAATGGGGAGGCCCCTATGTTATCGAAGAGGTCTATCGTTCCGGTGCCATAAATATCAACAACTTTGAAGGCACAAATCCGAAGGTGGTAAATGGTCAAAGAATCAAACATTATATCTCAGGTAATCCCATAAATGGTGAAACCAATATTATTGAAACTGTAACCCCGAAGGAATACATAAGGGACACTTTACGGAACGTTTCAGACTCTGAAAAGGAATAGGTATGTGATACGGTAAGTAAACCGACTCCAATACAATTTTTAAGGCAATATTTCTCTGTTTTGGAATATTTAGAAAAATAGAAAAATAAGTAGCAGTTCGGGAAGGACACGAGGGCCCCACGAGGGTGGTGGGCGCACCCTACCCCCCTGGGCGCGCCCCTACCTCGTGAGCACCCCGTGTGCCTTCCAGACTCCGTTTTCTTGCACGATACGTATTTTGGTCGGTAAAAATTCACTATATATCCTCCCGAAGGTTTTGACTCCCGTATCACGCAATTATTCGTTGTTCTTGTTTCGAGCTGTTTTTCTGACAGATCTAGATTATCATGACGTCCCCAAGTGCTTCTAAGGACAAGTTCTTCGAGAAGGTCATCAACCCTTACCTTGCGGAGGTGTTGCGACACCCTCAAACCATTGAGATGCGTGATGGGTTGTTGCACATCCGCGAAGTTGAGGGACCAAAGGGAACCGGAAGCGTGGAGACGAGGCTCAAAGCAATGGAGCAACAAGTTTTCAAGTGCCAGGGGATGGTGGAGCATGGAATCAATGCTAGCCACATGATGCTCGCGGAGTTCACTAACAACTACAAGCCGGATGCCAAGAACACCGAGGAGGCCATCTTCAAGCTATATGAGAAGATCGAGCACCTCCAAGCCCAAATCTATGACCTGCAAAACCAAAACTATGTGTATGAATATAGATTCAAAAGAATGAGTTTGGCTGCAGATTCGAGGATTCCGGAGACTCGATCATCCTTCTATGATGGTGAACCTATGCCTTGGAAGATGGATGACAAGCCTGCATCATCAACAACACCTCCACCTTCTTCACCAACCAAGGAGATATAATCACATGGGTATGGGCACTCCCCTTGGCAACTACCAAGCTTGGGCGAGGTGCCCGGTATCGCATCACAATCACATCTCCTATCTTTACCGTTTTTCTTAGTTCGATCCTATTAGTAGTATCTTGATCTAGTAGAATAAAGTTTATGGCATGATCTAGTTTTGAGTTTGCATTATGATCTCTCTGTGTAATCGAGTCCGTGAGCTATATATAATAAAGATTAGTGTTGAGTCAAGGGCTTGATTATTTTGCCATGATCTTGGGTGAATAAAAGAAAAGAGAAAAAGAGAAACAAGGAGTTCATATTGATCTTATTGAGAGTAATGACTTCACATAGAAAGAGTATGATGATTAAAAGTTGTTGGGAGTTGGCAAACATAGCTTTGGTCATTGTTGCAATTAATAGGAAGTAGTAAGGAAAGAGAGGTTTTCACATATAGATATATTATCATTGACATCTTTTATGATTGGGAGCACTCACTAAAATATGACATGCTAAAGAGTTGATGTTGGACAAGGAAGACAACGTAATGAGTTATGTCTTTCTTATATCCAAGATAAAGTATGTTGTCATGGATCCTCTAACTTGTTGAGCTTGCCTTTCCCCCTCATGCTAGCCAAATTCTCAGCACCAAGTAGAAATACTACTTGTGCTTCCAAATACCCTTAAACCAGTTTTGCCATGAGAGTCCACCATATCTACCTATGGATTGAGTAAGATCCTTCAAGTAACTTGTCATCAGTGCAAAGCAATAAAAATTGCTCTAAATATGTGTGATTGATTGGTGTGGGAGAAATAAGCTTTATACGATCTTGTGATGTGGAAGTAATAAAAGCGACGGACTGCATAATAAAGGTTCATATCACAAGGGGCAATATAAAGTGACGTTCTTTCGCATTGAGATTTTGTGCATCCAACCATAAAAGCACATGGCAACCTCTGCTTCCCTCTGCGAAGGGCATATCCTTTATTACTATCTTCTACCTTACGCAAGAGTCATGGTGATCTTCACCTTTTCTTTTTCATTTTATCCTTTGGCAAGCTCAGCATGTTGGAAAGAACATGATATATATATCTAATTGGATGTAGGGGAGCATGAACCATTATTGTTGACATTACCCTTGAGGTAAAAAGGTTGTGGGGCAAAACTATAAGCCCCTATCTTTCTCTGTGTCCGATTAAAACTCCGTAACCACAAGTATTGCGTGAGTGTTAGCAATTATGGAGGACTAAATGATAGTTGAGTATATGGGCTTGCTTTTTAGCTCTGACATAGACTCTTTATTATGTTATGATAAATTGCAATTGTGAATAGATCATGACTTGAACATAAGTAATCATATGACAAAATCTATATATGTTGCTGTTATGAGAATAATCATGATGCCTTCATGTCCGTATTTTTATTTTTATCGACGCCTCTACCTCTAAACATGAGGACATATTTATTGTTATCGGCTTTTCGCTTGAGGACAAGTGAGGTCTAAGCTTGGGGGAGTTGATACGTCCATTTTGCATCATGCTTTTATATCGATATTTATTGCATTATGGACTGTTCTTTCACTTTATGTCACAATACTTATGGCTATTCCATCTTATTTTACAAGGTTTACATAAGGAGGGAGAATGCCGGCAGCTAGAATTCTTGGCTGGCAAAGGAGCAAATATTAGAGACCTATTCCGCGCAACTCCAAAAGTCCTGAAACTCCACGGAACATCTTAAAATAAATAAAGAAAAATCCTCGCCAAAGATGAAGGCCAGGGGGCCCACACCCTGCTCACAAGGGTGGGGGCCCGCCCCCTCCTAGGGCGCGCCCCCTACCTCGTGGGCCCCCTGGTGGCTCTCCAACGTCCATCTTCTCCTATATGAGGTCTTTCGATGAGAAAAAAATAGGAAGGAACTTTTCGGGACGAGACTCCGCCGCCACGAGGCGGAACCTTGGCGGATCCAATCTAGAGCTGCGGCAGAGCTGTTCTGCCGGGGATACTTCCCTCAGGGAGGGGGAAATCGTCACCATCGTCATCACCAACGCTCCTCTCATCGGGAGAGGGAAATCTCCATCAACATCTTCACCAGCACCATCTCATCTCCAAACCCTAGTTCATCTCTTGTATCCAATTCTTGTCTCCAAGTCTGGGATTGGTGCTAGTAGGTTGCTAGTAGTGTTGATTACTCCTTGTAGTTGATGCTAGTTGGTTTATTTGGTGGAAGATCATATGTTCATATCCTATATGCATATTATTACCCCTCTTATTATGAACATCAATATGCTTTGTGAGTAATTACGTTTGTTCCTGAGGACAAGGGAGAAGTCTTGCTATTAGTAGTCATGTGAATTTGGTATTCGTTTGATATTTTTATAAGATGTATGTTGTCTAGCCTCTAGTGGTGTTATGTGAATGTCGACTACATACCACTTCACCATTATTTGGGCCTAGAGGAAGGCATTGGGAAGTTATTAGTAGATGATGGGTTGCTAGAGTGACGGAAGCTTAAACCCTAGTTTATGCGTTGCTTCGTAAGGGGCTGATTTGGATCCACATGTTTCATGTTGTGGTTAGGTTTACCTTAATACTTTTGTTGTAGTTGCGGATGCTTGCAATAGAGGTTAATCATAAGTCGGATGTTTGTTCAAGTAAGAACATCACCCAAGGACCAGTTCACCCACATATCAAATTATCAAAGTATCGAACGTGAATCATATGAACGTGATGAAAACTAGCTTGACGATATTCCCATGTGTCCTCGGGAGCGCTTTTCCTATTATAAGAGTTTGTTCCTGCTGGTACTTTGCTACAAAAGGATTGGGCCACCTTGGTGCACTTTATTTACTTTTGTTACTTGTTGCTCGTTACAATTTATCTTATCACAAAACTATCTGTTACCACTTATTTCAGTGCTTGCAGAGAATACATTGTTGAAAACCGCTTATCATTTCCTTCTGCTCCTCGTTGGGTTCGACACTCTTACTTATCGAAAGGACTACGATAGATCCCCTATACTTGTGGGTCATCACTTTGACAGGACTGGGTGGAGACATCGGAGCAGATTAACTGTCTGGCCCCTCTGCCCGAAGACCCTGCAGACGCTCTCCTGACGGAGATGCGGACTCCGGCTCCTTATAAGGTGCCGGAGAAGACCAAGAAGAAGGCCACGGGAACCTGAAAGAGTTCCCGGCGCCAGGTGGTATCGGACACATCGTTCGATAACTCCGAGACGCACTCCTCCCGTGAAATCGAGGAGGAGGAAGATGAAGATTCTCCCCCTCCAACTGGGGGAGACAAGAAAAGGAAGGCCGTCCCAACCGGGGAGGCCAAAGGGTCCAAGAAAGGAAGGACTCTCCTTCCGGACTGTTCCACCACCGCCGCCGACGGCGAAGACGAGTGGCTACTCAGGGCCAAGCCTCTGGCGAAGTCGTAAGTATTCGGATACCAAAGTAACTCATAGCATACTTTTGTTGCACTGCTTCTCCTACCGTCGAATATGATTATGCAGTCCACCCCGAGCCCATATCGACGTATCTAGGTCGGACGGTTCCTTGGACACGTCGGATATGGATAGTGATACACTTCCAACCGCCTCCTCTCCTCGCCCTCGGACGATATCGAGGTACTGTCTCAAGGGGCACCGAGCCGGGGGAGACAGTCCCGGAGGCGCCTCAAGGCGACCTTCCAAACTCCAGGCACGAAGGGAGCAAGACTCCCAAGGGCTCCAAGTTTGGCCGCCAGCCGAATGCCGCGCCGGAACCTCCAATGGTTCCCGACTCCGGCGGGCGGCCCCCTTCCAAGAGGGGCAAACCGCCCGTGCCGGTGACCTCTGTCCATCCAGAGGCACCGGACAACCTGCTGGGAGCGCTTCGCGGTGCTTCCATCGATGAAGAGCACCGCACTATTATGAGTGCGGTGATCAAGAAGGTTCAGTCCGCCAGGAGCAGACTGTCTGAAGCATGTGCCAGCCTTCTAACAGGCTTTGAGGTAAGTATTTAAAATATAGGAAAATATTACCGCATAGACAGTAGCCCCTGATGCTCTGTTTGGTGTTCACAAAGAAAAGCCGAATAGAGGATCAAATAATGTCTACAGGAGTCTAATATAAGTATGTCTGTATGCATATGCAGGCTTCGCTGCTGACCTCTGCCGCACTGACTGCGGAGGCCGCTGCATTGAGGCAGAACCTCGGGCGGTCCGAGAAAGAGCTCGGTCTTGCCAAGAGGCAGCTTGAGGAGAACAAAGGTAAGTAATGCCTTGTCCACTATTTTGATCACAGGATCAGAATAATATTCTGATCACAACCTGACCTACCCCGCTAGTAGTACGCTGAACTTCCCTGTGAACTAGGTTGAACATCCGCCAACATTGCCCAAATGAGGCTTGCGATATACCATTGGAAAGTTATGAACATCAGTATCATGATCCAACTTAAATTTTTGGCAAAATATAAGCGATTTAAGAGCAGTTTTGAAAACCGTTTTTTCTTCGCACAAAAAACGTAAATCGTATTTTCGATCGCATTTCTAAACCGTTTATCGGAATGAGGCATGTAATATGGCGTTGGAAAGCTGCTGCAAAACCGCTCCTTCCACATGTTGAAAGTTTTCTCTAATTCCCTATGGTTAAAGAGTAATTTGAAAAAAGTAAAATTTCGTAAACCGAACAGCTGAGTTCGTATTTTCAATGTCATTTCTAAACGGCTAATCCAATGGAGGCATATGATACGGCATTAGAAAGCTTATGAAAATGCGCTACTTTTTCATCTTGAAAGTTTGTTTCTAATTTTGAATGGTTTAAGAGTAATTTAGAAAATGGTCCTAGTCCTACCGAATTCGTTTTTTCGATCTAATTTTTTAACCGTGCGTCCGAATGGAGCAAATGATATGGCATTGGAAAGCTCGAACAAATGCGAAACTTTTTGGTATGTATTGTTTCTCCCAATTCTTTACAGTTTTAAGTCACTTTCAAAAATGGCGAAAAACGTATTTTCGCCGTAATTTCTACAAACTTTATCGGAATGGGGCAAATAATATACCGCTGAAAAGCTACAGAAATTGTGAAACTTTTTCATGTTGATGGTTTTCTCTGATTCCTAGCCGTTTTCAAGTAATTTCGAAAATGGCGAGATCATGCAGTCTGCCTTTATCGCGAAACAGATTCTTCAAAAATGCACCGCGTGAAGAATCTGAACTTCACTCTGTTTTTCACATGATTTTTTTGCTCGTAGATCTCCATCCATTGCTCGTAACTCTCCATCCACTCACCGGAATTGAGCAAGTGATATACCGGTGGAAAGCTGTTGTAAGCACATAACTTTCCCGTGTTGATCGTTTTTTCATACTCGCGATGATTTTAAAAGTTTTTCATCTCAAATTCATTCACTATAGTAGTCGAACTTCCTGTTGTTTTCACGTTGAACTTCTGTGACATTTTTTGTTTGTAATTTTCTCATCCATTTCGTCAGTGTTACACAAATGATATTCTTTTTGTACAAACCTCTCTCACAATATTTTTTTTAACTTTCTCCGACCGAGGACTTGAACTTACACAAATGATATTCCAATCGTTTTGAAGTAAATTAGAGAAATGACGAGATCATGATTTCTGCCTTCATTGCGAATGGAAACGCACTGTGTGAAGTAGTTGAACTTCTCGGGCATGTCTGTTTGAACCTCACTCTGTTTTTGATGTGCTGTTTTTTTGCACTATGTGAAGTAGTCGAACTTCTAGGGCATGTTCATTTGAACTTCACTCTATTTCACTTTATTGTATTTTTCTTATATGAAATACACACCATGTAGTACGTGAACTTCCGGCTATTATCACTATGAACTTCTCTCTGGTTTGAGAGAATTAGTTTAAAACACAAAAAACAACATATTTTTTATGTATTTTGGACATCTAAATACATGGTGAACCTCTCTTACAAGAATTTTTTGAACTTTTCCTCGCCGAGCACGTGAACTTCCAGCAACCATTTTTTCATTTATGAGTTGTCTCTAAAAGTGCAAAAAATGGTGTTGTGTTTTTTATTTTTTGAATGGGTAAATCCTAGGTTTTAATAAACTCCGAACATCTAGTTATTTCAA
This sequence comes from Triticum dicoccoides, assembly GCF_002162155.2. Taxonomy (NCBI): domain Eukaryota; kingdom Viridiplantae; phylum Streptophyta; class Magnoliopsida; order Poales; family Poaceae; genus Triticum; species Triticum dicoccoides. The sequence continues at coordinate 690,550,254 of NC_041388.1, forward strand.
TATGAACTTCACCTTTATATATTTTGAGTAAATCAGTTTTTATGCAATCTTTTGAAATGCTCCACTTTTTAATTTGAACTTCTCTGATTTTTTTATAAACATCGAAAATCCGTTATAACTATTTTTCAACTAATTTTGTTAACTTCTTGCACAAATTAGTTGAACTTAGAAAATTTTCTTTTAGATATTAAAAACTTCATTTTCTTTAACGTTAACCTACTTCGGCTTTTAAATTGGAACTTCTTATAGAATTTTGTCGTGACATTTTATGCATTTTTTGCTTTTCGGTGAAATGGCCTAGGAAGTCCCTTTTTTATTTGATCATTTTTCTTCTGTATGTGGTACACGTGAACTTCGAACTTTCTGAATCATGAACTTCGCGTGCTATTTTTTTCATGAAACTCGATAGTTTTTATTCCTTTGAATTCTGTGATTTTTTTATTTACATTCTTTCGGTTTGAACTTCGATGTTCGTTACACCTGAACTTCTGAAATCACACCTTTTTTATACACATTTTCCCTTGAATCCAACATGTGCAAAAACAATAGGAAAATTCGGGTCAATTCTCATAAGCAATAGGACAAACATTTAGAGGGCACCCATAATAGTTTTTTTGTTCTATTAAATGTACTACGCACAAGCACATGCACAACACATCCACACAAAAATTGGGCTCACCTAAAATTGGAGTTTTTAGAAATGTGAAAATTGGAGTTTTGTTAGAAACATCGAACTTCTTCGTTACTTTGAATCGAACTTGTTGGTCTTATTCTTTAGTAACCGAAAAAATGAGTTTATAAATGAATATCAAACTGCTCTGCTTTTAAAAGTTGAACTTCTTCGTTATTTTGAATTGAACTTATTGGTTTTATTCGTTACTAACCGGAAAAATTCGAGTTTTCAAAGAAATATCAAACTGCTCGATTTTTTTTAATTTGAACTTGTTGGTATTATTTCTTTTAGTAACGAAAAAAATTCTAGGTTCGTAATAAACATCGAACCGCTCATCCTTTTTTAATTTGAACTTCTTGATTTATTCATTCGTAATGAAGAAAATCCTAGCTTCGCAACAAACATCAAACCTTTTAAACTTTTTTTTGAACTCCCCAAGGTTTCATATATGAACTTATTGGTTCTCATCCACTTAACTCCAAAGTTTTTTTTTGCAATCTCATGGGTTTATATTGTGTTGAAATATCTTTTATTTTTCTGGACATACATCTATCGAGAAATTGAACTGTTTAAAAATAATTGTACCTACCTTACTCATGGATGAATCTAATCTCTTTTGATTCGAAAAGGTGTGTAACACACAGCACATATAGAGGCAATTCTTCTAATTATTCTAATTTGAGACATAAACACAAATAGCTTCCACATATTACTTCTCTTCCTATTTTTTGGAAAAGAGAAACAAAAACTAAATTGTACACTGAGAAGTTAATTATTGTTTCTTTGCAATGTGAAAAGTTGCATTTTTAGTGAACTTCACTGTTGTTTTATATTTCTGCCTTCTTAATACCAATTGGACTGTGAAAGTTTTGCATTGTGAACTTCTGTCTTTTCATTTTTCAATAAACACAACGAATTGCTACACACAATGTTTTTATATAAATACCCAACAGTTGCTCAAAGTTAGTTTTTTTGGCTTCGACACTAACTTTCTTGCACCCACATGTACGACAAGAAGCTATTTAGAAACACTACATAATTCAAACCAGCTACGATCTAAACTTTTGTGTTCTAATTAAGTTGGGTTCACAACATGAACTTCATAAAAATCTATACAACATACATCACAGCACACAAGCAGAACACCCAGTGCACGCATAAACGTGAGCATGCACGCACACACCAGTGCAGAAACACACACATTAGCATGTTCCCCATGCCACACTTAGGGCGCACTCATAGGGCGTTGGTGACTGGCCGCAGAGGTCGCGAGGACACATGGCAGCTGCGGCGGCAGACGGGAGGTGGCACACCATGCAGTGCCTTCATGGACAAGTTAGAAGCACTAGTGCAAGCGCTTAAAGGACTCCGACGACCGCACCTGTAGCAAAGAGGTAGAAGTTCAGTTTTAGGTACAAGTTTAAATTTCAGATTATTCAGAGGCACTTGCATGAACATGCTGATAGCAAAAGCAAGCATATAGCAGGAGACTATAACCCGTAAAAATGAAGGCCAAGACACGGTCAATAGTAGCCTGGAAGCACACGCATACAACCATAATTAAACTTGGCATATAGCTATAGTAGGACTTCACAATGGCCGACATATAGCCATAGTAGAACGTGGCGTATAGCCATGGTTGAACTCTCGCCATCAATGTATAGAATATCATTAAAGCTACAAAATAGAACATGAATCAGCTAGAAAAGAAGAGCACAACATCTGAACCTTCCATGGCCATGGGGTACGAGCATTACCACACAATAGAAAATAGTACAATACCACTTATCCACCTATTACAATTTTTTCAGTCTGGTAGTAACTAGCCCTAACGAATTTTAGGTCAATCTTTTTGGTTCAGGTTCAATTGACCACTTTTGAAAATGTCTGAAAATGTCCATGCTCTAAAATCCAACTCTGCAATTTGTTCAGTCTGGTAGTACTAGCTCAACCAAATAGTCCAATCCCGATCTTCTTAAGAATATGATGACCATTTTGAGGAAAGTGCAGAGTTGCATTTTGGTGTCATTATATTTTTCGACTCTAGTAGACTTTTTACTATTTGGTTGAGCCTGTACTATTTGGTCTCTTTGAATGACCTGAACTTCCGAACAAGAATACAGAAAAAATGTACTATTTAGGAATATAGTAGGAGACTATAACTACTTGCTTTGGTTGAGCCTGTACTATTTAGGAATATAACAAGCATATAGCAGGAGACTATAGCAGCTCTTCTTCTGATGTTCAAATATGACGAGCTGAACTTTTTCACAACAGTAACTAGCTAAACCGAAGCAACTTATGATGACCTGAACTTCTAAATAAGAATACACCAAAATGCAGAGTTTGAATTTTAGAGACGCAAGTTCTTACAAATTGCATTAATCAAACACTAGCACCACATCAGACTGCACACAACCCCTGCAGTTCAATCAGTTGAGGTAGCTAAGTTAAGTTAACAGAAGTTTTTACCTCAGCAAGACATCCATGTGCAGGAGCATGTCGCGGAAAGCACGCCTGCCCAGGTTGGGGCCATTGCCGTAGGACAGTACGGTGGTGGGTGATGCTGCCGGTTGACCCAGTGGAGGGAAGGTTTGGCCAGCCTACCCACGCTCACCGCCTCCCTAGCCTGATTGTTAAAACTGCATCCAAAATGAGCAGCTATATAGGAAATAAGCGCTACCTCAATCCAACCTTTATACGAATAAAGAGAAATCTGAATGTGTTTGTTTGTTAAACCTTTAGATCCATATAATAACAAACATGTGTTGACCACGTGATTTTTCAAATAGAGCACACTATATTTCTTTTAGGACACGATGCATGAATGATTAATGAACAAGCAATATAAAAGAGGAATTTTACTAATTGCATATACGTCCATATATGTATCATAGAGAGATCAAAGATAGAGAGATGCGACTTTTCCCTTATATGATGGTTTGTTTCTCTTTTATCAGTACAACTAGAGTTCCTACTAGACATTAGCACAAACACATTACTAGCAGCCAAAGCATAATATTGCTAGCATGTTATGGCCGTGCCCTGATACGTGATGCGAACTAGTTGATGGAGTTTTCCACATCAAAATAGGCATACACAAGGATGGGGAAGGGAACATGAGGAGGACACAGTAGTGGAAGCATCGCGCTCAGGGATGGAGGAGCTCGCCGGAGATAGTACCGCCTCCATGAGTGTGAGATGCATCCTGAAGGAGTCGTCGTGCTGCTGTAGCAGGAGGTGGACTGCAGCGACCCACTTTTGTGTTGCGAGGAAGAGTGAGCAGCAGGTTGCAGTGGCAGGTCAGCATCTACAGAACCTGTGGGCGGCGGCACCCCGGTGTTGGGAGGCGCGTGACGGGAAGGTGCTGGGCGGCGGGGTGTGGGCCGGCGGCAGCAGGGGGCGCGTCAGGTACAGGGCACGACGGCGTGCCAGGAGGAGGTGGGGGCGGCGGCCTCACGCTGAAGGGGGCAGGGCTGGCGGCATGCCAGGAAGTAGGCGGTGGCGGCGACCTCACACTGGAAGAGGTGGGGATGGCAGCATGCCAGGAGGAGGCGGGGCCGGCGGAGCGCCCGGAAGGAGGCAGGGGTGGGAGGCGC